>NC_092143.1:83385131-83432631 GCF_043159975.1 Macaca nemestrina
TCACCCTTGAGGGCACGTCCCTTGAGAGTCTAAAATTTATAAGAATGTCAAGCTATTGGCTTGTGCTTTAATTGAGATTAGCTGGCAGCTAACTGAGAATAAGTTGCCTGCTTCACAGTTTGGGCCTGACTGAGGGTTGGCCTTGCTTCTAAATGTTTTTATCACGCCTTCAGTGGCCAAGGGAATTGAAGGGAGGCTTCTGCCCAAAGTGCTGAGATAGAACGAGCCGTGCGATTCCTACCCTTTCCTCCAGGACTTGTTTCTCCAAATCGCACTTGGCCGTTTGAGCTTTTCTCTGTCTTTCGTGGGTGAAGACTTTGTGGTCCTGGAGACATGGGTCCTGATTTGAGATTTTGCATAGAAAAGGTAGGATGAAGCTGGTGGGGACTGAGGCAGTCTGGAGCACCTACTGACTTCTAAATGGGAACAATTCTTTGCCGAAATCTTTTTTTTTCTGTGTTGGCTACCAGAGGTTCACATCCCATTAAAACGTAAGCCGGGTGAAGCAGGGACTTTGGTTCACAGCTGCGTCCCAACACATTGTGCAGGCCTGGTGCACAGTAAGATCCCCCGTAAGTATTTGTTGAATGAAAGAGCGGAAGGTCTTAAAGGGCCTCTGAGATTACCTGGTCTATGTCTCTCCTTTTCTAGGATTTCCCCACCTCCAGAACTGTAAGAAGTAAATTTCTGTTGTTTATAAATCACCGAGTCTAAGGGATTTTGTCATAGCAGCAGGAACGGACTGACACAATCAGCACACACATCAGCAACACTGATAAGAAATGTGATATATCCACACATTTACTTACGTGGGCACTTCACACTTCTACAAAACTTTTATTTTTGGTTTAGTGGTACAAGTGCATGTTTGTTACGCAGGTAAACTTGTGTCATGGGGGTTTGTTGTACAGTTTATTTCATGATGCAGATACTAAGCCCAGCGCATTCCTTGCTTTTCCTGATCCTCTCCCTCCTCCCAGCCTCCACTCTCCGAAAGGCCCCCATGTGTGCTGTTCCCCTCTATGTGTCCACGTGTTCTCATCATTTAGCTTCGACTTATAAGTGGGAACATTCAGTATTCAGTTTTCTGTTTCTGTGTTAGTTTTCTAAGGATGATGGCCTCCAGCTCCATCCACATCCTGCAAAGGACATGATCTCTTTCTTTTTTACGGCTGCACAGTATTCCGTGGTGTGTATGTACCACATTTTCTTCGTCCAGTCTACCATTGATGGGTATTTAGGTTGACTCCATGTCTTTGCTATTATGAATGGTGCTGCAATGAACATACATATGTATGTGTCTTTATAATAGAATGATTTATAGTCCCTTGTGTACATGCCCAGTAATGGGATTGCTGGGTTGAAAGGTATTTCTGTCTTTAGGTCTTTGAGGAATCACCACACTGTCTTCCACGATGGCTGAACTAATGTACACTCCCACCAACAGCACTTTACCCTTTTTACTTCAAGCATTTAATTTAATCATTGCCATCTAATGGACTGCCCAACAAATAGTTCACACTTTAAACGGAACATGAGGTTCTTCAGTCTTGCAGGCTGAACTGGACAGAGCAGAGAAATTCCTGAGGCAGAATCTGTGACTCAGGCCTAAAGTCTCACTATGTGTCCCCACCTTTCCAGGTGGAACGAGGTTAAAGAACGCCACAGGCAGCTTCCAAAGGTGTGTCAAGGAATGGGGTGGAAACATGCGGTTTAAAGCCTCAGTGTAGTGTGAGTGTCTGCGGACAATGAGCTTCAGGCCCTCCTCCGTGGCACTTCGTTCAGCCCAGGGCAGTGAGCTGAGCCCTTCCCTGTGGAGGTAGGGAGGCCTGCGAGGTGTCTGGGGAGTCTCCTCCAGTGGGCAGACTGCCTCTCTGCTTTTCCCCGCCTGAGAGAGCTGACTCTGCTGCCGAGTGACCCCACCTTACAAAGTCCTCCCACATCCAAGAGTTCCCTTTTTGCAAAACCTTAAAAACGTGGTGTGTAATATAAATGTATATGAAGTTCACATACAGTTAGTGAATTTTTACATCTGCATATACCCCTGCAACCACACTAGATGAAGACAGATCATTTCCCTCTCCCCCAAAGGCTGTCTTGCCCCTTCCCACCCACTACCATCCCGAGTGACCACAGATTTAACTTCCGTCATCGTCAGTTAGCTTCTCCGGTTTTGGAACATCACACAAATACAACCATATGTTACTATTCTTTTGCACCTGAATTCTGTCACTCAAATAAGTTTTTGTGACATTTATCCATGTTGTGTATACCAGCAGTTTCACAGGTTTAAAAAAATTTATTTTAAGTTCCGGGGTCCGTGTGTAGGACATGCATGTTTGTTACATAGGTAAACGTGTGCCATGGTGGTTTGCTGCACCCATCAACCCATCACCTAGGTATTAATCCCGGCATGCATTAGCTATTTAACCCAAGGCTGTTCCCACCACCTCCGCCCTCCCCTGACAGACCCCAGTATATACGTTGTTCCCCTCCCTGGGTCTATGTGTTCTCATTGTTCAGCTCCCACGTATAAGTGAGAACATGAGGTGTTTGATGTTCTGTTCCCACATTAGTTTGCTGAGGATAATGGCAAATTGACAAGAAAAAAATAAGTAACCCAATTAAAAACTGGGCAAAGGACAGGAACAGACACTTCTCAAAAGAAGACACGTGTGGCCAACAAGCATATTTTAAAAAGTTCAACATCACTGCTCATTAGTTTCATGGTTTTTAAACTACTCTGTAATCTTCCATTATACGGGAGTACCAAAATTTATTTATTTATTTATTTATTTATTTTTTTTTTTTGAGACGGAGTCTTGCTCTGTCGCCCAGGCTGGAGTGCAGTGGCCGGATCTCAGCTCACTGCAAGCTCCGCCTCCCGGGTTCACGCCATTCTCCTGCCTCAGCCTCCCGAGTAGCTGGGACTACAGGCACCCGCCACTTCGCCCGGCTAGTTTTTTGTATTTTTTAGTAGAGACGGGGTTTCACCGTATTAGCCAGGATGGTCTCGATCTCCTGACCTCATGATCCGCCCGTCTCGGCCTCCCAAAGTGCTGGGATTACAGGCTTGAGCCACCGCGCCCGGCCAATTTATTTATTTTTTATCCCCTAATGGACATTCGGGTTATTTCCAGTTTTTTTCTCTTGCGTTTGAGCAAGTCAGCATGAAGTTCCTTGTGGGTGCCGTTTGTAGGACGTCGGCCCTCAGTCCTCTTGTGCCCTTGTAGGAGGAGAATCGCTGGGATGCAGGTCCTACTGACTCCTTGCCCTGGTGAATGTGTTTTCAACCTCAGCCATTCTAGTGGGTGTGCTATTTCGTGAGTTCAGTGCAAACTGAGCGCCTCTTCCCATGTTTGTTGGCTACTTAAGTATCTTCTTCTGTAAGGGAACTTTTCAAGGAATTCGCCCTTTTCTTATGGAGTGCGTTCCGGTAAGGAAAGCCACATTGCTATGCTCTCTACAAATGACCCCTCTCCGGAGGGACAGGGAGATGCAGAGGCACACGATCCTGCCTCTGTCAGTGTTTGATGAAAGAGCGGAGCCTGGCCGGGCGTGGTGGCTCACGCCTGTAATCCCAGCACTTTGGGAGGCTGAGGCGGGCAGATCACAAGGTCAGGAGATCGAGACCATCCAGGCTAACACAGTCAAAACCCGTCTCTACTAAAAATATAAAAAATTATCCAGGTGTGGTGGCAGGTGCCTGTGGTCCCAGCTACTCGGGAGGCTGAGGCAGGAGAATGGCGTGAACCCGGGAGGCGGAGCTTGCAGTGAGCTGAGGTCGCACCATTGCACTCCAGCCTGGGCGGCAGAGCGAGACACCACCTCAAAAAAAAAAAAAAAAAAAAAAAAAAAGAAAACACAGGGACACATATTTTCTAGAAATAGAAATACAGAGCCACAGTTTCTATTTATAAATAAAATAAGAAAGGGCAACGTGAGATTGAGATTCATCACAAACGGTAGAAATTGAGATTACAATTTTAAAATTCAGCCTCAATTTAACGGGGTTAAGTTAGACACAGATAAATTCTGTGCCAGTGAAATAGAAGACATTGTTTTGTGGTTTTGGAAAAATCTTTCTTCTTCATTGTCCATGGGATGTTTAGACGGAAAAAGTCATTTCTTTTTCTACCTGAAGAGGGCAAGAGCAGCTTCTCCAACCCCAAAGCACGTGAGTTTTGCATCTGTGGACATTAACTATAAACTAGGTACGTGCTTGTCAGATTAGGATAACCTGTGTGAAGCACTTACCGGCTTATTGCTCATTTAAAAAGTTTACCCAGGCAGCCAGGTTCAAAGTTCCCCTGCTACAAGCTTCTCAATTAGACCAGGATCTGGGCATTCCCAGCTGGAGCGGGCTCAGCGCCGGGCACAGGGCAGATGCCGGCTGGTCTGCTGGCTGAGCTGAAGAACTTCTGCCAGCGCTGCTGTAGGTAGGTGGCAGTATGGCATGCTGGTTCAGCTCCCAGCTTTCTATGCAGCTAGTTAGGGATGTAAAACCATCTCTTTGTGGTCTGAGGACAAATTAGTAAATCCTTCTAGCCTCAACTTCCTCATGTGTAAAATGGAGAAGTAATAGCTCCCAGTTATTGTGAGGACTCAGTCAGACAATCCATGTGAAGCGCTTAGCACAGAGCTCTCCATGAATGGTAGTTGTTATTACATCACATGTGAGCACTGATCAAAGGCTCGCGGCAATTGCCATCACAGCTGAGAGCTGAGAGCTTAAGGGAAGCTGAATTCCGCCAACATTTCAACTAACTAAAAAGTCACTGACAAATTAGACAAAACGTAGGTTTCAAAAGATTCATTTCTCTGATATTATGGAAATATGAGCTGGACAACTTTTTTGGGGGGGGTGTGGGGACAGCTGAAAACGTTCACTCCTTTAATCAGCTGCACCTATCTTCAACCCAGCCTGAAACCCCTGCTTAGTGGAGTGCTTTGCTATGGCTGCAGGGGGGTTAATTTTGGCAGAGGCGAACTAATTTTGGTCGACTATAATAAAATTGGGTTAAAATGCCCATATGCTCCGGCTGTAACCAATCCCCCATCAAACATGGTAGGGTTGGCTGGGGGCAATGCGTGTACTTCCGAACAAAATGGCATCTTGTCTGCACTCAGGTGGAGGTCAAGTCTCAAATGGTCTTCACAGATGTAGGTCCTTCCAGGAGAAAGGGTCACAGCACGAAGATTCCATCTCACCTTCTGGGTAGGAGCCATTTCCTTTAAAAGAGGGCGGGATATTAAGAGGGCGACCAGGTGGGGTCCGGAGGCGCCTCAAGCTCCGCAAGACTCCCCGAGCACTGACCCGTCCCACTAAGTGTCCTGCAGCCCGACTGCGCATCTCTAGGCGGCTGCCCGAGGTCCCGCGCCCGTGGCGCACACGCAGTCCGCGAGGTACTCTGTGCTCCAACGCGCCCTCAGCCTCCCGAGACCGCCCCCGGCCTGCGGGCGGCGAGCCGGCTCCTCCGGGCACCCCTGCCGCGGACTCCGCGCTCGACCTGGAGTTCCCCGTGCGGCCGGCGGTGGGCGCGCGCCACGCGGGCCCGAGCCCTGGGCGGGAGTGCAGCCCGGGGTCCCGCGGCCTCCGCGCCGCGCACCTCCCCCACCGCCCACCCCCGGCCTCCGGGCCCGCCCCCAGCAGGGGTCGGCGTGGCTCGTGCGCCGGGGACCCCCGAGCCCCCCACCCGGCGGCCCGGGCCCCCGCGGCCTGGCCGTGCGCCGGGTCCCCGCCGCGGAGTGGGAAGGAGGAGGAGAGACTGGAGGAGTTGGAGACAGACACAGCCGCGGCGCGCAGTCACGGCTGGAGACAGACGGCGGCGGCAGGCGGGACACTCCCCCCTCCGGCGACTGGAGGCGGGACACCTCCCCGGCGGCCGCGGCGCCGCGTCCCCTCTCTCCCCGCGCTGAGGCTGCGGACCGGGCCCGGCGGGACTAGCAGGCGAGTGCGTTGGCCCTGCCCGCTCCTCGCGCCGCCGCGGCCGGCCGGGGATCCCCTGCAAGCCGCGGAGGAGCCGCCGCCTCCGCCTCCGCCGCAGCCGCCAGACAGGCTGCGGGTGCCTGGGAAAGTGGAAGCGGGGCGGGGAGCGCGGGGGAGGCCCGGGGGTGAGGTCCTCAGCTCTTAAAGAACCCCGGCGCGCCGCGCTCCCCGCCGGCCCGCCGCGCGCCCCCTGCCGCGCCCCGCACCGCGCCCCTCCCCTGGCCGGCAGGGCCGGTGGCCGCGGAGCCGCACTGCGGGCAGTCTCCGCCTCCGCTCCCAGGGGCGGCCCAGGTGAGTGCGGACCCGAGGTGGCCGCCGTGGTTGCGGTTTCTGGCCCCAGTTCCCCGCGGCGCTCCGGAGGGAGGGGCGGCCGAGGGGGGCGGGGGACTCGGGGACCGGACGCTTTGGGAACTGGACGTCCGCGAGCCTGCGCCGTCGGCGGGGGCCGGAGGGAGCAGCCGGGCGCCGGGCGCGCGAGGTCTGTGAGGCTGCGTCCGGGTGGGCTTGTCCGTGGGCACGGCGGGGGTCCGGCGCTGGCCCGCGGGCGGGGTTGCGCCAGTGGAGGGACCTCGCCGACCCCCACCCCGTTTTCTGTTTCCCGGTGCCCTGGGGCGCGGGTGTCCCGCGGTTGCAAGATTGAATTCTGCACCGCCCGGAGGCCGGGATGGGCGCGCGGGTGGCAGCCCCAACCGTCTCGGAGCCCCTAGGCCTCGGCGCGCCGCGGCGGGCGGGGACTGGAGGTCAGCGGGAAGCGGGAAGAGCCTGCAGGACCTGGCCGGGGAGTTTGCGGGAAGGAGGGGGGCGGGCCAAGCCCCGCAGCCCCTCAGTCCCTCAGTCCCGCATCCTGCACCGCGCGCTCCCCGCCCCCCGACCCCTGGGGCCGGCTTCACCCGGCGTCCCCCCGGGTCCCCCCGGGTCCCCCCGGGTCCCCCCGCGCGCGTTGACGTCGGTCGCGGGACCGCCCGGAGCTCCCGGCATTGGCTGGGAAGTCGATTGTCTCGGGCGGCTGCTGTTGCACTCAGGCTGGGTCTCAGAGCCGCGGAGGAAGCAGGCGTGCGTTGAATTTCTTTCTGCCCCTCACCGTGGAATAAACAGGAAGCGACGAGCACCCAGCCCGGCCCGGCGCTTGCCTTTGTGACGGGGTCTGCGCTGCGCAGCCTGCAGGAGGCTTCCTGGGACCCCTGCCCGGTGCGCCGCCCGGTGGGCCTGGGGGCGCGCCCTGTGAGTACGCGGTGGAAGACGGTGGGCTCGGCGTGGGTTAAATCGCTGTCGCGGCGGAGAGGGCATTTGCTTGTTTTTAAACTTTTTTTTTTTAATTGGAAAAGGAGGGGTTTTCCCGATGAGGCAGAGGTTTTCAGGACGACAGGGATGCGTGGTGGGTGGGCGGCCCCGGCAGAAGGCGCATCCGAGGGCACCGTGTTCTTGGGTCACCTACCTGGAGGGACACCTCGTCGCCAGTCAGGGCAGCGAGAAGCTCTTTAAAGCAAGCGGGGCTCCTTAGCTCTGCCCAGGCGCAGGAATGATTGCTGTGTGCCCCTAGCCACGTGAACTAGCGTGATTTTTATTTTCCCCCCGAAATTTTTTAATTAGCTAGAATTGGGTAATTTCGGTTTACTTCTTTTCTTTTCCTCTGTGTCTTGGTCTATTCCCTTTTCTTTTTCTCTTTTCTAATTATCTTGGCATCTTCTCATCCCTGGACCAGCGCTGCTTTCTAAATGTTAATTATCCTTGCAATACATATTTATTGGGGACCTACTACGTGTTAGGCATTGTGGGATGTGAGGTAAGAGTAGCTGTGCAGAATGTGGGTTCTGAGCGCTTGTATTAGTAAGTTATTTGCAGTAGAGGTGGATAGAGATGGTGAGCAGCACTGACTCTCAAAAATAGGGTCCTGTGGCTGGTGTAGGGGTTGGTGCCTTCTCGAAGGGCTAGTGCTGGGAAGCTTCCCTTTAAAAACGGCCCTTTCTGCCGGTTTGGCTAGCCAAGAATGGCATTCTCCTCTCTGTATCTGCCCTGGAGCTTCAGGACTGAGTATTGAATGACAGAAGGTTCTGCAAAGTCTGCACAGGGAGACTGCCAGTGCATCAAGTCATGTCTGAATTCTGTATATGAGTATTGTCTGTTCGCGTCTTTAACTCGAGTGTATTGTCAGCTGTAACTCTGCCTTTGTACTCTGCACAGTTCTTCTGGAATACAGTCTTTGTGTTCAGTCAAGGATCGTAGTGTCAAATCTGAGTCATTACATAGACAAATGAGGACATCTGAGTATTACCCATGTATATTTATTGAATTACACTTGGTTTCCCATCAACCCTTGAAATGTTATTTGATGGACCTTTCTAAGCAGTGCTTTTGAAAACAGGGGGCTAACTTCCTTATGATCTTTGAAAGCTTAATTCTTTTTAAGAGCTTCATTTTGCTATTGACGTTGAACACACTGTTAGGAATTAGGGCTGGGAATGTAAATGCCAGTAAGGGATTTGCTGTAATGGAATTGTAGCTACCTCCCTCCCTTGTTTTAAAAGACCTCTCTAATTTCTTAACGTTCTGCTGTTACCCTTGGAAGGGCTTGCCACTGTTGGCCATGGTCCTGGTTCGTGTAGGTTTGTATTTACACTGGAGAAGACTCTTCCCGGTGGGTTTTTAGGGCTGCCTCTGGAATCCTCTTGTGGGCTTGGATTGCAAGACCACAGCCCTGCAGTGGAACACAGCCAGTGCCAGCTGCTTATTAAGGGATTTTGTGCCAATTTGTTGGCACATTATTTGAGACTCCTCCACCCCACCCCACTCCCACTGGAGTATATACATACATAGACAAATATTTATTTTCCCCCAACTGCTGACAGTGTTCTAAGAATAGTTTTCTTGCCTGGCACGCGGAGAGCAAGGGCCTGTCTGCAGAGGTGTTTACAGTTTGGGACTGTGCTGCAGTCTTGGTTGACTTAGCAGCCTGGCAGATCAGCCTCACAGCTCCTGGGACGCTCTCTGTTTTTCCTCTGGGCTGCTGCAGGGTAACGTCCCTGTCTGATAGAGAAACACGGTCAGAGGAGAGTCAGTTTTGCTCTTTGTGGATAGTTTCTGGCAGGTGGTCCAGCAGAGACAGACCCCTGAGCTGCTGACCTCTTTGCGTGTAGCTGGCATCAAGTCTCCTTGTGGTGGTGTGTGGGAGGCGACTGCTCTACGTCATCACGCAAAACCAAAGCCACCTCAGGGCTCCGGGCAGGATCCTTGCAATTGTAGACTGCTCTGATCTTTCTGGTAGTCCTTGCCATGTTTCTTCTCATCTTTCTTTGGAATCTGGGCTTATGCAATCTCTGTGATGTGTCCTTCTTTCTGTGTAAGAGTTAATAGAGAAGGAAAAATAAGTTATCACTCAAGAAGTGATAAAACAGTGTAGAAGAAGAGCATACCATTTTAACCTGGAAACATTTTTGGAAATATTTAACGGAATGTGTAGGGGCACATGGATATTAAATGTGAATAGCGGCAAAATTGCTGTGTAGTCCAAAATTATTCTTTCTTCCTTCCTCTCTGTCTCCTTCTGTATCTCCCTCTGTGTCTTCCTTTTTTTAGGTCTCAGAAAAAATCTCCTGGAAGCCATTATATTCTGATGTCAAAGGGACGTTCTGCCTACGCGAACTGTTAGTCTGGAATTACATCTTGACCTATATTATGGGTGTGCATGGGAGGTGAATCTTAAGTTTCAAAATAGAAATGCAAAGGTTCTGCCTACTATTTGAAAATTTAGGCCACAAGACCAGCCACTTTTTAGGGAGATTTTTTTTGGGGGGCATTGTTTGCTTCGTTGTTAGGCAAGGAAAGGACTGAAGCTAGTACCTGTACTATTAATTACTCTGAAAATATTGGCTTTGAATTTCCAGGTAATGTCGTTTTTTTTCCCCATCACAGGAGGAATTGAAAATGATGTCTGTGTTGTCACATATCCGTGTGATTTAAGAATGGATTGCTTTTCTTTGAGATCCCACTAAAAATGGTACTGTGGCCTTTTAAGCTGTTTTTGTGAAGACTCTTCTTTCCACCAAGCTTGTTTTCCAGATAGGTCTTGGAGATTACAAAGAACATAGATATAATTTCTCCCTTGATTGGCAGCTGTGAGCTTTCCCGGACAAAAATAATGCCGCACCGTGCCAAATGGTTGACTTTTCTAGAATAAAAACTCTAAAGGGTATGCAAAAAGTCCTCTGGTTAATATATTGGCATTCCCAGAACCCACTAACACGCCGGCAGCCTGCCAGACTCCACTTAACGAGGACACAGAGTGTCTGGCTCAATCCCCATGAGCAGACGGGGGTGGGGTCTGCATGTCCACACCCTTTATTAATTTTTAATGACTGTACTTTTGTTTTGCAGATTTTCCTCTGTACCCCTTTCTCAACCGTCTCCTACAACGTCACTCCCCCCATCCATTTATTTACTCATTTACTTGGCATCGGAAAAATGTCGAGCGGTTCAGGGTTAAGAGTCCTGCTGAGGGATCATTTCTGTTAGCATGGGTTCTTTTGTTGTTGCCTTTTTTTCTTTTTCTTCCTTTTTTTTTTTTTTTGGAAGAGGAAGAGAGAAAAGGAACAGAAAAGATGACAACTTTTTTTTTTTTTTTAAAGCATGCTTTATTGTCTGCTGGAAAAAGAGAAGCATTTACGAAACTTTAAGTTTGTCAGACAGTTTATGTGACAGTGCAAGTTGGTGCTTGCCAAGCTCCAGACAGATTGTTAATGTTACATGACAGGGATAAATAAATTACCGCTGTCTGCAACACGCTTGCACTGCAAACGCACTCTGCAGCCGGCGGCCGGCTGGGCGCCGCTCATGGGCCTGGTGTGCAGGCAGCTGCGCAGAGGGCCTCTGCCTGCCGCCTAGAATGCTGTGCCTTGGTTCGGAAATGAGAAGGATGTGCCTTGCTTTTATTTTTGGCTCTACTGCAGGGCAGTAGAATCCGAGGAGCAGCTCTGTGTCCTTTATTTTGCTAGGCTGCTCCGCCTTCTCCCCTGCGCTGGCCCCACCTCTGGTCCACACTCCCGTTCTTCCTCTGAGCAGGGAAAGCAGGCACCTAGCTTCTTCCCTGGAGACCTCAACTTTGTGCTTGGCTGCCCAGGGCCTTAAGTATCTCAAAGCCAAGTTTCAGGCTGTTTACAGTTGTGTTATTTCTGCAGGTGCAGACACTGAGAACAAATTGTCTGCGATAGATAAGCCTGTACTGGCCTGGGAGGGCCTGGGTGGCACTCCTTGGGCATAATGTACTTTCGTCTGGGCAATTTGGAAGCTCAGCTGGCAGAGTGACAGGTGTAATGAACTTAATAGTCTTGCCCTAGTTGTTTGCGGACACACAGCTCATGTTACAAAGCCGCCTCATACCGGGGTCCCCTGCCAGATGATTTGCTCTTCTCTTTGTGGATGGGACTTGGGGACTGGACGACTGAGTGGCGTTAAGGTAGGGAAGCGGGTGGTTGCGAGTGGCGTGTGTGTGCCCTCATCTGCTCTGAGGACCTAGACAGTCTCCTGAAGGTAGGCCTTGAGAGAAAGGGATCCTTCCCACTCACACTGGCTGGCCATCCTCCACGCCAGGTGTCAGGAGGGCACTTTGTGCAGATGTGCTTCGACTTCCTGCCTCTGGGGTTTGCAAAGGGCAGGCTTTCTGCCATGTCGTGTGGTTTCCTGGTGTGCTGCCCGCCTGGCTGCTGGGATTCTCCAGAAGAGGGCTGGGCCGGCAGTGCACAGCCAGGCATTGTTCTCAGAGTCCGTGGCCCCAGGGACCAGCAACCTGTGCACAGAGCTGCACGGGAATTTCCGCTGGAAAGTCTCTGCTTCCGAAGGCAGTCGCCGGAGAGGCTGTAGGAGGCCAGGCTGCTCTCCGAAGGGCTCCCTGACCTCTAACCAGGGCACGTGGGCAGATAATAACAGCAGCTCCAAGTGCTCCTATGCCTCTCCTGTGTGCCAGGCTCTGTTCTGAGGGCTGCCATACACTGACTCACTAATCTAATCCTCACAGCGGCCTGTGACGTGGGTCCTCCTGCCATCCCCATGTTACAGAGACGTCAAGACATTGCCCAGAGTCAACCACCGTGTGAATAAAGGGTGGAGCGGCCTAGGCAGCGTGGCTCCAGGTTCCGGGACCTAAATGAGGTGGGGCCTGGGTCAGGAATTCTTCATCTGGGACCGCTTGCTGGCAGGGTACCATTCTCTTTTTGTCCCCATACAGGTCCCACTGGGACTCTCCAGCCAGCAAGTTCAGGGTTTCGTCCCTCTTGCCTCTCCGCTGTGGCCCTCCCTCTCCAACTCCCTCCCCTGTTTTAACCCCAGTCTCTGCTCTCTGCCTGTCTTGCCTATGGCAAGAGCCTCAGTTTTGAGGACTGGACCATGGCAGCTTTGTCTCTACCCACCTTATCCCTTGAGTTCCTTGAGAGAAAGACAAAGCAACAATCAGTAGGAGTGTTGGTATTGCCAGATATTTCTTCTGCACTGGTCCTTAAAACCGCTTCTGTCAGCCTCCCCGTGGCACCTCTCGATGTAGCCTGGTGGGGTGTGACTGCCCGGTTCCTGGGAGCAGCTAACCGCCTGGGTCTGGGGGTGTGTGCTGGTAATGCCCCTGCCAGCTGTCTCTTCACTTGGGAGGATCCAGTTCATCGCAGGACAAAGAGCGCTATAGTTTCTTTGTTTTTTTCTTTTTTTTTTTTTTTTTTTTTGAGATGGAATCTCACTCTGTTGCCCAGGCTAGAGTTCAGTGGCACAATCTCGGCTCACTGCAAGCTCTGCCTCCTGGGTTCATGCCATTCTCCTGCCTCAGCCTCCCGAATAGCTGGGATTACACGCGTGTGACACCACGCCTGGCTAATTTTTTTGTATTTTTAGTAGAGACAGGGTTTGACCGTACTAGCCAAGATGGTGTCGATCTCCTGACCTCATGATCTGCCCCCCTCGGCCTCCCAAAGTGCTGGGATTACAAACGTGAGCCACCGCACGTGGCCTACAGTTTTTTTAAAAATGAAAAAAAGTTATCCCATCTTTAAGAGTCTCTTTTTTTTTTTTTCTTAGATAGAGTCTCCCTTTATTACCCAGGCTGGAGTACAGTGGTGCAATCCATCTCAGCTCATTGCAACCTCTGCCTCCCACGTTCAAGCGATTCTTGTGCCTCCTAAATCGAGTAACTGGGATTACAGGCATGCACCCCTACATCTAGCTATTATTTGTATTTTAGTAGAGACGGGGTTTCGTCATGGTGGCCAGGCTGGTTTCACACTCATTACCTCAAGGGATCTGCTGGCCTCAGCCTCCCAGAGTGCTGGGATTATAGGTGTGAGCCACTGCACCCGGCCAAGAGTTTCTGTTTTGCTCTTTGGGGTGTAGGTAAATGAATAATGCATATTGACTTGTACATCCTGTGAAATGTTGTCCACCTTGGACAAGCTAAATCTTCGAGATTGTGGGACCTAAAGGGAGGACCCAAGAGATGCACATATCATGAGTCTAGCAGGACAGTCAGCTCTTTGCAGACTGGTCCCCAGTCACAGGCAGGAAAGGGTGTCCCTCACAGCTCTGGAGCCACCCCCAGCCGCTGGGATGGATGCTGTCCCCTGTGTAGATACTGCTGAGCGTGCCACATGTCGCAGGGCATTTCTAAGCCTTTGTGGCGTTTGATCTGCAGGCTAGCCTGGTGTGGGGCTGGTTAAGTTACGGTTGAGGAGGTGAAGACCTCTAGAGAGACTGTCCTGGTCCGGGCCCTGTCTGCTCGGTCCGCAGCTCTCAGCAGCAACACATTGTCAGGACCCAAGATGCGAGGCCTGTCTTGGGGTAGCTGCTCCTGGAGGTATCTGTGGGACAAATAACGTCGTCTTTTCCTGATTACGTGTGTACTGAAGAGAATTAGGAAATAGGGAAAGAAGGAAGAAAATAAAAATCCCTGAAATTTTCTATGATCTCACTGTTAGAGATGATTAGTAGGTTAGTAGATTCCAGGTTCATTGATTAATTAGAAAGTAATTTATGTACTTTTTAAGAAGCTTAACATTCTTTCATGAACGTTTTTCATGTGATTTAAATATTCTCCAAAATCCCACTTCTGGACTGTATAATATTCTGTTCTATGGTTATATTGTTATTTTTTTAAAACCAGTTTTAGGACATCGAGGCTGTTACCAGTTTTCTGCTACAAATACGATTGCATTGAACTTCTTTAAACATTTTTTTTTAGAAATGTATTATGTAACTTTATAATTTAAAAAAATGGAGATGGAGTCTTGCTCTGTTGTCCAGGCTGGAGTGCAGTGGTGTGGTCTCGGCTCATTGCAACTGCTGTTTCCCAGGCTTGTGGCATCCTCTCCCCTCAGCCTGCTAAGTAGCTGGGACTACAGATGCTGCCACGCTTTTTTTTTTTTTGGTAGAGACCGGGTTTCACCATGTTGCCCAGGCTGGTCTCAAACTCCTGGGCTGAAGCAATCTTCCCGCTTTGGCCTCCCAGGGTGCTGGGATTATAGGCGTCAGCCACTGTGCTTGGCCTGAACTTTTTTTTTTTTTTAATTGTTTGGGTAGATTCTTAAAAAGGAAATTAGGGGGTATAAGACTCTTAAGTGTCCTCCAAAAATATTGCCAGATGGGGCTTTCAGAATGGGAGAGGCAACTTACATTCCTACAGACAAGAGGGTCACTGAACCCTTGTCAATGCCGAGTATTATTTAAAAAAGCTTTGCAAATTTGGCAGTAAATGATACGATGTTTAAATTTTCTTCCTAACGATATGATGTTTAAATTTTCTTTCCTATCTTTTTATTTTGAAAATCTGACTTTGTATCATCTGGGTCATCGATGAAAAGAGTTTTGCTGTTTGCTAGAATTTTGTTAAGGCCAAACATCGTAATGTCAGTGGATGATCTCAATAGGTGGGGTAAGACCTTTGTGCTTTTTAAAATTCAAGTTAAGTAAAAGTAGAATCAAATTCTACTCAGGTAGGTTCAGGGCAGTAAACATTCTAATAATGTGTCTTTTAAGCAAATTACAGGATATGATGGGTATAGACTGCTCTTGGTCTTCCCCCAGCCTCCTCATCCTCCCTCTTTAGGGGTAGCCTTGAACTCGCAATGGAGAATGAGGGCCAGGAGAGGGTGGAGTCAGCACCTGGCTGTTTGGATAGCCCCACCCTACCTTGTTCAGTCGCTTCTCTTCATTTCAAATGACCCCTATTGGACCTCACGTTCTTTGCTAGTCTTGCCCCTAAGGACGCAGACAGAAAATTCATCACGGGCAGACAGAAAATTCATGATCCTCCATACTCCGTGCTTGTGTCGTCCGTGGAGGACCTGCACTTCCTCTGCAAATGTGCTGATCTGCTTTCCTCCAAGGCATCAGCCCTTCCAGAGTTGCAACGACTGAACAGTGCCTGACCTCCTAAGCTGTTGCTCGTAAAGCTTGAGAGAGATGGAAAATCACTTTACTAGGTGGTGATGAACTAATTAAAGACAGTCTTTCATTGAGGGGTTGGAAACGGCTGGACTGGAGGGTGCCTACCGTGCTGGAGGGAGCAGCATGGCACCACTTTCTCTAGGCCTGGTCATGATCAGTGTGGTTTTGTTCACAGGCACCTGAGTGTGTCAGGTGGGGAGACCCCCATGTACTATGCAAGGCGCTCACCTGCTCTCTCATGTGCTGGGGATGCACCTCCCCCGGCGTTGCCTGGTGGACGGTGAGTGGGCCCCACAGGACCTGGTGGGCATATGTATTAGTCCGTTCTCATGCTGCTATGAAGAAATACCCGAGGCTGGGTAATTTGTAAAGGAAAGAGGTTTAATTGACTCATAGTTCCACATGGCTGGGGAGGCCTTGGGAAACTTACAGTCATGGCGGAAGCGGAAGCAAACTTGTCCTGCTTCACTTGGCAGCAGGAGAGAGAAGGGCAGAGCAAAGGAAGGAAAAGCCCCTGATAAAACCATCAGAACAGCACGGGGGAGCCGCTCTCATGATCTGTTCCCTTCCCATGAGGTCCCTCCCCCAACACGTGGGGATTACAATTTGGATTACAATTCAAGGTGATATTTGGGTGGGGACACAGAGCCTGAACATAGCACAGTTTTGTGTTCTGTGCCAAAGCTTTCAAGGAGTTGCCTAGGTGTGTGAGCCTGGGCACTGCAGGTGCAGGTGGCAGAAGCTCAGCTGGCGATGCCGTGCCCCATCTCCCTGGGCTGAGACTGCAGACTGGGTCCTTCTCAGCTCCGCCTGGCCTGTCATCAGCACCACACTCTGTCCCAGGTGCACATCTGCCCTCACCTGTGGCAGTGCCAAGACCTTGGAGATGGATTCCAAAAGGCTGGAGATGGGATGAGGCCTGCGGAGTGGAGATGGAGTGTGCCGAGGGCTGCTAATGGGGTGGCAGTCCTCCAGTGGTCTGGCCAGTGGGGTCCCTCAGTGTCTTTGGGGGAGCACGCCTCTGCTGTCGTCCTTGGCGGTTCTCCATTTTCCCTAGCGAGGTGGTGGCTCTGATGTCACTGGGACGGTGCTTGCCATTGATCCAGGGGGCTTTGGGTGCCTGACAGATCCACCTGTGTTTTTGTGTTTGTTACTGGCTGGGGTGTGCAGAGCTGACTGATTTCTGTCTGATTTGACCTTGCTGTCTGGCTTGCTCCTGCAACACAGTCCCTGCTTTCCTGGTGGGGACAGGGGCCTTCTGGACACGATGTGTGCAGGACTCGGGGAAATGTCGGCAGTTGGTTGGCTTGGTTGAACATTTGTTTTTCTGCTACTTTGGCTATTAAGATAAATCTTGAACCCTAGGCCAGGCACAAGGCTGGAGTTTGAGACCAGCCTGGGTAGCATAGTAAGACCCTATCTCTACAAAAAAAATTTTTTAAAATTGTGCCTCTAAAACACTTAGCTTTCCTCCTATTGGTGTTTGAATATGACATTCAAGATTGTTTACTTCTAAACTAGATGTCCCGGGATTTTGCAGTCTTTCATCTGAAGAGTAATGTAAAAATAATAAATAAATGTTGTCTATGTACAGTTACAAATAGCTATATGTAGTAAGTTTAGTCCAGAAAAATCTTGACATTTGTTTTCTGATAAAGTTGAACTTTAAATGAAGCAGAGCAGTTGTTATCTGATGGGGCTCTTGGGGCATTACCCTCTCATGTGAATCCTCATCCTTTGGTTGCTGTAACATTGTTTGTCTGTTGGAGTTCTGTAGCCGGGCGCATTTGTGTTTGAGGGAATGGCTTCTGTTCTGCCATCTGCGTGGAGGAAGCTGTTCCCCTTGGACCCACCGAGGAGGCAGCGTCCAGGCTGAAGCGCCGGCCTGTGTGTCAGCCGCCACGGGGGGACTGCATCACCCGCCGTGTGCTTGGGAGAATTCGGGTAAACGCGCT
This sequence comes from Macaca nemestrina, assembly GCF_043159975.1. Taxonomy (NCBI): domain Eukaryota; kingdom Metazoa; phylum Chordata; class Mammalia; order Primates; family Cercopithecidae; genus Macaca; species Macaca nemestrina. Next base: position 83,402,487 of record NC_092143.1, read on the forward strand.
GCGTCCTGGCTTCCTGAGGGCTTGCCATGGCCATGGGCAGTTGCCCAGTCATCCTTCTAGCCGTCCCTCCTGGGCCCCTGTGCTGTCGGGCCCCTCGGAGGCCGTGCAACCTGGGAAACGTCACTGACTCTAGGTCTCAGTTCGCCCTTCTCTGAAATAGCTGTTTGCCCACCTCGTAGGTTTTTGAGAGGATTAGAGAAGATCATATGTAAGCAGATGAGGTGGGACAGGCCAGCTACCACAGTGAGTCTCAGTAAAAGGCATCTCGTGAGCCACGTGTGTACTCGTGAGACATGTGCCCTGCGCTGGCACAGTCAGAGACCCAGTTCCCACCTTTTGGGGACATAGAAACCAAGGAGAAGATAGAATGTGTGTGGCGGAAGCAATTAGCAAGTACGAGTGGTTTTACAATCGCGTCTTGAACTAAGCAGTGTTTCAAGAAAGGCTTTAGATGTGGAGGAGAGTGAGGCCCCCAGGCCCAGAGGTGGTGGCTCTGACGCCTCCTTCGCTCCCTCCCTTCCTTCTCCTTCTACCCTTTCCTCCTCTGTGCATTTTTATGGAGCACTCAGGATCCACGCACCAGGCACTAGATAAAGACATGGCTCTGTCCCCAAACCGGTGGAAGACAGGTGTGCCCACGGTTGCCACACAGGGCTAATGATGCACCAGGGAGACAGAGGAACATGTGAGTAGAGCTGCTGTCTCCTGACTTCCTGAGGGCTCAGTGTGCTTTGGTCAATCAGTGGAGACTTCATGGAGGAGGCCAAATGCTGTCGTCTGAAAGTCTGTGTGTCCCTGAAACTCCTCAGTTGAAACATAACTCCACTGTGCTAGTATTGAGCGGTGGGGCCACTAGGAGGGGATTAGGTCACGAGGCTCCTCCCTCATGTGTGGGATTAGTGCCTTTATAACAGAGGCCGGAGGAGCTTCTTCACCCCTGCCACCACGCGAGGACTCACAGAAGGCGCCATCTATGAAGAATGGGCCCTCACCACACACCGGATTTGCCGGCACCTTGATCTTGGACGTCCCAGCCACCAGAACAGGGAGCAGCACATTTCTGCTGTTTCTAAATGACGCCATTGAAGGTATTTCGTTACAGCAGCACGGCTGGACTGAGACGTAGACCTTGGGCTGAGACTTAGTGTAAGAACAGTTTTTTTTTTTTTCCAGGTGGACCAACAGGGAAAGAGTGTTCTGGGTCAGTGGGTTGCAGCGAGAAAACAGTAGAGCACACATACTTATTTTTACTTTATTGTTTCAAACTTTGTATATTTTGTGTACAATGTACTATTACCATAGCATATGTGTATAATTTATAAATAAATGTACATGACCTGTGTGCTTAGACATTTTTGCTTGTAGGAGTATATGCTTCAGAAAATTGGGGGCCCACAGGCGGGCAGTGGGAATATGTGTTAAGACGGGGGAAGGCAGGGCAGGCCATGCATGGCCGCAGGTGGGGGAAGAGGTGGGAGGGTGTCTGCGGGTGTCATGGGTAGATGCTACTGCTTACAATGCCTGAAATTTCAAACTCAGACTCTAAATTACTCTTGTAGCTTTTAGTTGTCATTAACGCAAATCCACGGACCATGTCTTGCTCCTTTGCCGCTGACTCCGCTAGGCTCCTTTTAGTTGTTGTTAACCCAAAATCCACGGACGGTATCTGCTCCTTTGCCGCTGACTCCGCTAGGCTCCTTTTAGTTGTTGTTAACCCAAAATCCACGGACCGTATCTGCTCCTTTGCCGCTGACTCCGCTAGGCTCCTTTTAGTTGTTGTTAACCCAAAATCCACGGACCGTATCTGCTCCTTTGCCGCTGACTCCGCTAGGCTCCTTTTAGTTGTTAACCCAAAATCCACGGACGGTATCTGCTCCTTTGCCGCTGACTCCGCTAGGCTCCTCTTCCTGGTCCGTCCTATCTGAACCCTCCAGGGCGAATCCTGACACAGGTCGGGGAGGGGTTGGATCCACCAGTTGGGTGATCAGAAATGTTGATGGGACTCTGCTTTATTTGTGTGAGAAATCTTCCTTAGGAGGGGAGATTATTTATCCATGCTCGGAGCAGGGGCACCCTTTTAGGGCCCACATGCATTATAAGAATGGAGACTTGTCATTGGGTGAAGCTCATTCCGGACGTCCAGGTGCTGTGGGGCTGCAGGGGTGAGTGAAGGTTCCTTCCCTGCCTGCGTGGAATGCACGCCACGGGCAGCGTCGTCTTCAAGTTCAGAGGCATGTGGATGTCTGTGGCTGAGGCCAACGGCAGGTGCTGCGGGAGGACGTGGGAGGGAGAAGGGCAAGGGGGGTCTGGACAGGTTTTGCTGGAGAAGAAATGGCAGTGGACACATGGCTTGTGTGAAAGGTGGGCATACGCAGAAAGGCCAGAGGCTGGGAGCGCGAGTGAGCCGGGCGAGGGGCACTGCGCTTGGTGAGCGTGTCGGGTGGCCTTTGCCCTCTGGGTCACCGTTCCCCCGGACTGCAGCCCTGCGCGAGGGGGTGTGAGTCTGGTCCTGGTGTGGAGTGTTTCTTCCCGTCTTTGTCGAAAACCAAATCAACCAGCCACGAATGGTAAAGAAAAACAAGCCTGTTAGAACACCTACCTGGATTTCATATCCAGTTGTTTGCAGCGGGGAGCTCTGTCTCGACCACAGTGCTTTAATAGTTGATATTTGTTTACATTTCACAAAATGCTTAAATTTCATACTCCATGCAGTTCACGCCAGGGAGCCAGGTTGATCACTTTCGCATGGGAATAATCTGCCTTCTATTTGCAAAACGTGTAACTATTTAAAGCTTTTCACAGACAACATCTAATTTCATGTTCCTTGGCTTTGAGGAACAAATAATTAATGACATGTACATAGAAGTATAATTAATGGATTTGTTTCTTCTCTAATGTGGCTATTAACTGAATGGGGAATTCAGGTCAGAGTTTATGTTATTTTGATGTGTGAAACCTAATTGGAAAGTGATGCCCAGTGGTTGTCCAAGCCACATAGCGGGCTGTTTCCTGAAGGACACTGGTCCCAGGGATGGCAGCTTGGTGGCTGGGCAGGCACCCACCCAGTCGATGTCATTTTGGGAGGTCAGGGGTGTAGCACTAGAAACTGAATTCAAAGATACACATAGTTACATCAAGGGGGCTGAAGGGGCAACCCGGGAAGGCCTCTCCTGGTGGGCCGTGCAGGATGGAGTGTGGCCTGAGTGCGGCGCAGGCTGGGCCACCGCAGGGGCCTGCTCTCATCTCCTCCCTCTCAGAGGAGCATCTTCTGGCCGCTCTTGTGGGACTTAGGAGTGTGTCCTAGGTCCTGAGCGGTGCAGAGACTCGGCCTGGTGCCAGCGGTGGGGAGGGTCCACCAGTGTGGCCCCTCTCGTGTCTGTCCCATTCACCTCCCGCCTCTGTCTGCAGCCTGTGCCCCTTTTTGCCTGGCACGGTTTGCACTTCTGTCCTGGTACAAGTTGTGCGGCTGTGAACGCGAGGTGACTTCAGTTCCGTTTCTCCCCTTTCAACAACATCGCCTTCCTTTCCCCCTGGCCTTGTCCGGTGGGCGGCTCCCGCTGCCCCGTGCTGTGGCCCTTGCTCCCGGCTGCCGCTGGGCTCCACAAGCCTCTGTGTCACCTCTTGCTGCCGCATCTTTCCCCAGCTCAGCTAGTCACTGTCGTCTGCGGCTCTGGCTGCCAAGTCCTCTGATCCCCTGCTTGCGTTCCAAGTGGAAGCCGTGTGTGCCGTTCACACTGGCTTCGCAGCTTCCCGCTCTCTCCTCCACAGCCGGGGAAGTGCCGCCTCCAGCCACGCTCCCTGGAAGCTGCGTGTGGGAGGGGCGCGTGCCGGCTGGGACGCCTGTCCGAACTCAGCTCTGGACCCGAAGCTGACGGTGGACACAGAAGGCTGCCACGGCTGCTGGCTCTCCCTGGTGTGGTCCTCCTGGTTCCCTGAAGGGAACAGGAGCCAGCGTCCCCATGACCAAGGCTCCAGCTCATTGTTCCAGTGATGAGGTGGCAGGTGAAGCGCTTTCTCATCTCCCCTGGTAGTTAGTTGTGGGATCAGTGAGGGCTCCAGACGACGGCAGAGGGCCTGCTTGTTACCACACACAGTGTGTTAGGGGCAGAACTTGCCGCCAGTGGCTCCACCTCTGTTGCGGGCGCCTGCCCTGAAGGACATGAGCGGGTGGGGTGCTCTTGCGTCTGCTTAGACACGGGTCACTGGCTGCGAAGAAGGCAAATGCCGTGCCATTCGGATATGTTCTCTGCTGCTGGATGAGGTAGTGCTGCTGCGATGTAGCAAATGCATTGTCTTGCCGACTGTTAAGAAGTGGCATCAGGGGACCCTCTGGCTTGTTCTCGGGTTGGCAGAGGGGCCCACCGCTCAGAGCCCAGTGAGGGGCGGGAGAGCTGTGTTTGGAAGGGGGCCAAGGAAGCCGGCACCTCTTACTGGAAACACTCTCCATCCTGTGACCAGTTTGTTACTGTCTCTGGTGCTGTTCTATGGAGACCTTCTCTAAGCAAAGATTCTTTGAGTGTTTTTCCCCCTCCCTCCCGGGGTGATGCAGCCTGAGAGCAGAACCTGCTGGTAAGGTGTGGCCAGCTTCAGAGGCCAGAGGAACGGGGTCTGGCCCTTAGCTGTCCGTGGAGAGAGGTTTCTGAGCCTAGAACCTTGTATTCACAGCTGGAGAGCTTAGAGGCAGAGTTGTGTCGCAACTATTGAGACTGATTGTGTATTTCCACTGAGGACCTCGGCCCGAACTCCAGACCCCAGGCTTCTACACCTACCTGCCTACCAGGCATCTCTACTCATAGGCACCTCCAAGCCAGCATGTCTAAGACTGAACTCTTACTCCCCCACCTGCTCCTCCCTGGCCCTCAGCTCCCGAGCCCCGTCACTCCCCACAGTCCCGTTCCGGTCACCAGCATCCTCGTGTGCCCGGGGGTTCAGGCCACACATCTCAGTCCCGTTCCGGTCACCAGCATCCTCGTGTGCCCGGGGGTTCAGGCCACACATCTCAGTCCCGTTCCAGTCACCAGCATCCTCGTGTGCCCGGGGGTTCAGGCCACACATCTCAGTCCCATTCCGGTCACCAGCATCCTTGTCTGCCCGCGGATTCACATCTCAGACGCTTCTTTCATTACCTTTTCCCATAGCCCGGTCCATGTTTGAAACCTGTTTTTTCTGCCTCCAGTGTTCATCCCAATCTGACCGCTTTTCACTGTCGCCACCAGCAGCGCTCGTGTGTCCTCTGACCCTGGGTGTCTGCAGGGCCTCTGACCGGGTGCCGTCCTCCCCACCCGCGGTAATCTGGTCTGGATGCAGCAGCGAGTGACCCGTGTGATCCTCAGTCCCTGATGGCGCGCCCCATGCCGCTCGGGCCTCCCTCCTGCTGAGGCTCCTCACCGCGCACCTCCTCGCCCCACAGGCCTCTGTGGTTGCCCTACCCAAAACTCCCTGGGTGTGCACGCTGGTCCCCTGGCTTTGCCTCGGAGGCCTTCCCCGGCCCGTGTGTCTCCTGCACGGGGCCTGGTCATTGTGAGCTCCAGGAGGGCAGACAATCGTCTTGTCCCTGTCCTGGCCCGGCATCGGGCTGCCAGGACTGTTTGTTGAATAAACAGATGGACTTTTGAGCAGACACCCTGGCCAGGGGAGGACGGAGGGCAGGTCCACAGACTCGCAGGCCTGGATGGGGCTCTGGACTCCTCCCTTCTGTCACCTCCTGGGTGGGTGCCGGGTGTGGGTGTGAGGCCATCTCGTCTGGGTGGGTGCCAGTGCTGGGTGTGGGTGCGAGGCCATCTCGTCTGGGTGGGTGCTGGGTGTGGGTGCGAGGCCGTCTCGTCTGGGTGGGTGCCGGTGCTGGGTGTGGGTGCGAGGCCGTCTCGTCTGGGTGGGTGCTGGGTGTGGGTGCGAGGCCGTCTCGTCTGGGTGGGTGCCGGGTGTGGGTGCGAGGCCGTCTCGTCTGGGTGGGTGCTGGGTGTGGGTGCGAGGCCGTCTCGTCTGGGTGGGTGCCAGTGCTGGGTGTGGGTGCGAGGCCGTCTCGTCTGGGTGGGTGCTGGGTGTGGGTGCGAGGCCGTCTCGTCTGGGTGGGTGCTGGGTGTGGTGCGAGGCCGTCTCGTCTGGGTGGGTGCCGGGTGTGGGTGCGAGGCCGTCTCGTCTGGGTGGGTGCTGGGTGTGGGTGCGAGGCCGTCTCGTCTGGGTGGGTGCCAGTGCTGGGTGTGGGTGCGAGGCCGTCTCGTCTGGGTGGGTGCCAGTGCCGGGTGTGGGTGCGAGGCCGTCTCGTCTGGGCCTCCATGGGTCAGGACAGGCCTCGGTGCAAACAAAGTCCTGCAGAAAGGCTGAATTATGAGCAGCAGTGAGAGGGATGCTCCCTTCCTTCGGTGAGCCCCGCCCCGCCCCATGGGCTGCTACTCACCTACATTCCCTTCTTGTTTTACTGTTTTCTGCTAAGTAAACTACCTACCAGAAACCAGGGGAAGCGATTGTTTTTCAGACCAACTTTTGCCCTTCCCTTCTCTCCTCCCAAACTTAACTTGCTGGCTACATATATTTTGGATAAATTAGTTATTTATTTGCTTAGAAACCAATTTATCAAGCTGTAAAAAAAATCATCCGATTAGGCCGGGCACGGTGGCTTATGCCTGTCATCCCAGCACTTTGGGAGGCCAAGGCAAGTGGATCACTTCTTGAGGTCGGGAGTTCGAGACCAGCCTGACCAACATGGAGAAACCCTGTCTCTACTAAAAATACAAAACCTTAGCTGGGTGTGGTGGCACATGCCTGTAATCCCAGCTGCTTGGGAGGCTGAGGCAGGAGAATCGCTTAAACCCAGGAGGTGGAGGTTGCAGTGAGCCGAGATTGTGCCACTGCACTCCAGCCTGGGCAACAAGAGCAAAACTCCATCTCAAAAAAAAACAAAAACAAAAACAAAAACCGTCAGATTATTAAAGTTTATTAAATTCCTCATCTGTAGATGCTTTCTCTTTAGACAACATGTCTCTATCATAACTTTGATTCTCCTAAGCAGTTTTCGTCTGTTTTTGGGATCAGAAAGAGTTCAACGTAGAGAAAATTACGGTCTGTGAATCTCTTTTCCAGCTTTTCAAAGAAGACTAAATGTTCGACAGCTACCTGGAAGTCTGACTCACCCTCCAGGCATCTGACTGTGCTTTTATTCTGGTATGAGTTCTGTTGCCTTGGATTTGAAATCCACAAGGATTGTGAAAACCAAGTGTGGAAGAAGGAGAAAAACCTGGGAAAAAAACCCCCACATTCTAAGTAGTGGTGAGGACTATTGTGATTCGTTCCTACTGACGGCCTTTAGCCTGTGTGATGGACCAGTAGCCACGTTGCGGATGCGATCAGCCGTGGTTGGACGAGTCGATTTTATTTCCTTCCCAGTCTGAGGACACATCTGCCGTCCAGCCCCGGGGAAGTGTCCATCCAGCCCTGGTTGGGTTGCTTTTCTTGCAGGCTGGGCTCTGATCCTTGCCTCCGTTAGGAATCTGTTCGAACCTCCACCCGGAGAACAGACTGAAAGGAAGTACACCAGGACATTAAAAATAGAGGTCTTGGCATATAGTGCTCAGGGTGGTTTAAAAAATTCTGTCTTTTCATCTTTTCCATATTTTCTGCAATGATCATGTGTTCCTGTTTTTATAATGAGAAAATTCCCAGTTAACTAGATTTGCTAAGGGTGTGGAGTAAAAAGTCAGTTTCTGAAAAATGGTGGAAAACAATTTGATGTGTGTCTTTTTAAGCATTTTGGAAGCGCGGTGGAGTTGCTATGGGGATAGCAAGGTTTACTCTCTGCAGAGAGCGGTTCCATCTGGCACCCGTCGCTCCCGAGCTGGGCTGGGCAGTTCTGTGCAGAGCAGAGCTTCTCGTTAGATGTGGAAACAGTGACACAGAGAAGCTCTGTTCCGTCTTCTCCCCCCAGAACCATCGTTTTGCTTTGATCTAACAATAGAAAAACCTTTTTTTTTTTTTTTGAGTCAGAGTTTTGCTCTTGTTGTCCAGGCTGGAGTGCAGTGGTGCGATCTCGGCTCACCGTGACCTCTGCCTCCCGGGTTCAAGCGATTCTCCTGCCTCAGCCTCCTGAGTAGCTGGGATTACAGGCACGCGCCACCACGCCAGGCTAATTTTCTGTTTTTAGCAGAGATGGGATTTTTCCATATTGGTCAGGCTGGTCTCAAACTCCCAACCTCAGGTGATCCACCCTCTTGGCTTCCCAAAGTGCTGGGATTACAGGCGTGAGCCACCACATCTGGCCTAGAAAAAAAACATTTTAAACTCCTTTCTGCACCCTCTGCTTCCTCTGGATGCTGGCGTTGACTGTGTGGGGCCCGGCCCGTGTTTGTCAGTCTGGAGGGTTTCTGACCTGCTGTTGGAGTGGGGGTGTCTCCTGCACATCATGTTCCATGTTGAACTTTCAGATCACAGTTGGAATTAATTTTCTTTTGCAGACGTGTTGACATCTTCCTCTGAGCTTACGTTTTAATTCCCCTTTGCTTTGTCCTTGGACCTGTGGGCTCTCTCGCTCCATAGGCTTGCTTAGAACCAGCGTGGTTCCATCTCGGTTTAGAGATGAGGATTGTAACATTCCATAAGGGGCTGTGCTGGGGGCATAATGTGTGCAGGTAGAGTCCTGTTTCATATTTAATGGGGAATGGAACGCGGTGAACTAAGAAGCAACAGGCGTCTCTGTCTTTGTGATCTTGGGTTGCCCCTGGAGGCCCCACTCTCAGGACGCATGCTGGGCGTGCTGGCTTGGGCTCTGGAGGGCAGCTTGCTTTTGTTCTGAGTGTGGCCTTTTCCAGTCTGAGTCCTGCTGCCTCATCTTGAAAATGGGATCGTGACATCTGCCTGCTTGCAGGGTGACTCTGGCTGTCAGATAAGACGGTGCAGGTTCCCGCTGTGAAATGCAGGGGACTAAGTGCATCACCCACGTCCTGGGCACTGGCAGGGTCCCTGGTGTCCTGCCTGCCTCCTCCTGTGACCTGATCGGATGTGGCTCTCTGAGGCCACCGTAGATGGTCTGTTAGTCCCCAGAGCTTCTGGTTCACATGCTTAGTACTAGGGAAGGTACTGTGGTTCACGGGCTTGTAGGCAGTGACCGCTGACTGGCTGATTTGTTCTTGTGTTGGAGACAGAGGTGACAGTTTCACTCCTGGTCCCAGGGCCAAGTGGAACTGGGGTGATCTGTTCGATGGAAAAAGCAGTTAGTTGGAAAATATTCAGGGAACATGGATTCTTGTTCCTAGCTCTGTCTCCAAGTAGCATTGAACCCCGAGCAACCAAATTCCCTCAGTGGATACAATTGTGGGACAGCCCTGCACCAGTCACTGTGACCACTCAAGACCTCTGGCCTCAGTTTCCCTGTGGAGACCGACTTCATGGAGGCATTGCGGTCCAGCACTCTGCATGTGTTCCTTCATTTGACCCGTGTAATTCATTTATGAGGCTGGGAAGTGTAGTGATCAGTCCTATTTTACAGATGAGGAAACTGAGGTCTAGGGAATTTATGCACCTTGTTTGAGGTCACATGCTGTTAAGATCTCGTCTCTAAAATGGGAGCTGGGGGAGAGTCTGGTGGCCTCCTGGATGCCCACCCTTGGTGTGTCTGCCCCCTTGCAAAGTCATGGCGCTTGGGCTGATTGTGAAGGAAACGGATGGTGGAGTGAGGCTGTTCCCAGCCATCCTTATGTACAAGCTTGCTCTGAAAATCCACCTAAAACCCCAGGAACTACTGGGAGCTGTAAACTAACAGCAGTTGCCAGAATATCTGCCTTTCCCAAGTCTAGAGGGCATGAAATCAGAGCTACCTAAGCATGAACCCAGGATTTCGCTTCCTTGTTTTCCAGTATTGGAACTGGAGACGGATTGCTGGATGAATGGATGTGGTTTATTGTGAAACGAGAAGGAGTGCCCTCTTAAAAGCATCCGGAGCTGGTCCCCTTCGTGCATTGCCTCTTGTTGATGATTTTTTGCTCAACTAGAAGGATATTAGAGGTGCCTGTGCCGTGCAATCTTTTACGATTTATAAGCGTCTTGAAGCACTGTCGGATGGACCTGATGCCTCCTTTATTTGGGCTGTCAGTGTTCACACAAAAGGAAGACTTTCTACATCTACTCTGTGCTCTTTCTGTGATAAGCTGGGTTATTTTGGAGAGCAGGTGGGAGAATGTGCACATGTGGGACTCAGCACCCACAGAACTGAGGGCTGGCGTGGTGCAGGCCAGAGGGTGTGGGCTGCAGAGTCCTGCCAGCCTGGGTTCACATCTCTGAGGTTTGCAGCAAATCTGGGTTACTTTCAGGATCCTGGAGGGACTCATTGCCTGGGGAGGGGCCCACACATAGGCAGCCTCTCCTGGGTGGTGACCACGCCTGTGTTTCTGTGTGGAAATGTGTATTTATAACGTCACATTCCTGGGGAGCTCACTGAGGTGCCTCCTGCTCCTCTTCAACAGCCCCAGCCCCTGCTCCTGCCGAGGTTGTGGTGGGAGCAGGGACGTTGAAATTACAGCTTGTAAGGCCAGGCGGGTGGCTCATGTCTGTAATCCCAGCACTTGGGAGGCCCAGGTGGGCGGATCACCTGAGGTCAGGAGTTCGAGACCAGCCTGGCCAATATGGTGAAACCCTGTCTTTACTAAAAATAACAAAAATTAGCTGGGCGTCGTGGTGCACACCTGTAATCCCAGCTACTCAGGAGGCTGAGGCAGGAGAATTGCTTGAATCCGGGAGGCAGAGGTTTGCGGTGAGCTGAGATCGCACCACTGCAGTCCAGCTTGGGCCACAGAGCAAGACTCTGTCTCAAAAAAAAAAAAAAAAAAAAAAAAGATTGCTGCTTGTAACTGCGGGCTTGAGAAAACATGTGTGACCCGCGAGGCCTGCGGTTGGAGGGGCCTGGTGTTAGGGAGACGATACTGGAAATGTTAACGCAGCTAATCCAATGAGATTAGCCTGCTGAGCTCAGGGATTTGAGGAAACAAAGGGGAGTGCAGGGGCCACTTAGAAGTTTAAACAGACTCCCTCTCCCTTTTCACCTACGTCTTGTGCGAGGATTTCAATAGCTCCTAAATAAGCTTGCCTGAATGGCTGTGGCAGTCTTTTAAATTCTAATTAGCTAGTGAATTAACCAGGATGAATTTTGATTAGTCAGAATGAATTATAGGTATTAATGATCATACAGTCTTAGAGCAAATGAAAGGAGCAGTTGTCCAGAGGGAGCTTGGGCCAGCCATCCTGCTAGAGAGACCTTCAGTAGGCCCAGGACGGCCGTGCTCGTTCACACTCTGTTCCACGTTCTAGTAACGCCTGCGCCAGTCACAGCATGGACTGGGGACCAGAGGCAGATGCCCTCGCTGTCCTTGGCGGGCCTGGAAAGAGTGGAGCCCCAAGTTGCTGGCTGGCAGACCTCCAGCTGTGGCCCGTGGGGTTTGCTCCGTGGTGGCCCGCGCCACGCGGGCTGTATCGGCCGTGAGATGCCGCGGAGCCAAAGGCTGTGACTGTGACTGTTTGTGCTGCAGCAGCCTTCACCCCTTCCCGACCGTGCTGTGTGCTTGGTTTGCCGTTTGGTTTGCCGTGGGTACGTCTGGGGACCTCCTGACAGCGTGCTGGCCCGTGCAGCTCTCCTCGTGCCAGTCGTAGGGTCCCTGTTCCTGCTTGGCCAAGGAAGGGATTTCCTAAGTGTGTCCGTATTTCTTTGGCTTTACCGTGTTTTGGATGACCTTGGACATAGAAACTCACTGCGCATTAGTTAAATGACTAGGCCAGCGTTCTGAGAGACCTGACTCCAGACCCACGTCAGTGGTGGAGACGGGCGCATGCAGGGCCAGGGCGCTTTGAAAGAGTCACACATTCGCCTTCCAACACAGCAGCCTGAGGCTTCCCTAGTCTCGAGGGTGGCTCGCTGAACTCTTAGTCCCTGGTCCAGCAGGAGCTGGGAGCCTACAGGCCCGGCCCTGGTGTCCCTGTGAGCTGGTGGAAGGGAAGCGGGAGCAGGAGCTTTCACACCGCCTCCCCCACACATGCCCACATCCTTTCCTGGGCCCTTTCTCGCCTCTCCCATGGCCACCCTGTGGGTTCTTTGTCCTGGGAGGTGCTGCTTCAGCCTCCCTCGGCCTTGAGGCACTCCGAGACAGCGTCAGCACCTGGGCTAGAGGTCCCTGCTGCCCTGTGCATCCTCAGAGTTTGTCTGTAGTGTGCGTGTGTGCATGTGTGTGCTTGTGTGCACATGTGCGTGTGTGTGCTTGTGTGCATGTGTGTGCTTGTGTGCACGTGTACACACGCATGTATGCGTGCACACTGTTGTTTTCTAATGGACGGTGCAGGCATCTGTTCTCTTCATGGACCAGGAACTCAGTGATCAGGGACCCCCTGTTTACTTTGATATTCCAGGTGCCCCCCAGAGCGCCCAGCACATAATAGGTCTTCAGTGACTGCCAGATGAGTGGATAAGTGAGACAGCAGCTTTCGAGGGATGACGACGGATTGTGGTCTAGTCTCACAATTTTTGCCTAAGAGAGAACTGACCCTACTTGAGGCAGGCCTTTTTTTTTGTTTGTTTGTTTTGGAGACGGAATTTCGCTCTTGTTGCCCAGGCTGGAGTGCAATGGCGCAATCTCGGCTCGCTGCAACCTCTGCCTCCTGGGTTCAGGTGATTCTCCTGCGTCAGCCTCCCGAGTAGCTGGGATTATAGGCATGCGCCACTACCCGGCCAGTTTTGTATTTTTAGTAGAGACGGGGCTTCCCCATGGTGGTCAGGCTGGTCTGGAACTCCTGACCTCAGGTGATCCACCTGCCTCGGCCTCCCAAAGTGCTGGGATTACAGGCGTGAGCCCCTGCGCCTGGCCAAGGCGGGCTTTATTTGTGCTGGGATTACAGGCGTGAGCCACTGCGCCTGGCCAAGGTGGGCTTTATTTGTGTCTGTTGACACCTCACACGGCACCTCACAGGGCGTTGGTTCATAAAGACCCAAACAGCATTGAGTTCCATGCTGCCCCGGTGTCTGCTGTGTGCTTTCGCTGTGTGGATACACGCGGAAGTTCATTCCGGAGGCTTCCAGGGTAGCCTCCCGGGTGCTGCAGCAGGTCTGCCGCTCATCATCACTCTGTACACAATGTCTTCATACGCTGAGGATTAAATGGAGCAGTGATCCTGCCTCGAGGTAGACAGCAAAACCCAGGCTATGTGGGAGTCAGCGTGGTGGGACCGAGGGCGTGGCTGAAGGACGGGTGTGGGGGCAGAGAGAGCAGCAGGTGAAGGCCGGGCCTCCTGCTAAAAGCCGGTGTTGCTGGGACTCCAGGGTCAGCCTCCCAGCTCCTCTTCCTGACTGACCGCTGGCAATGTAGGGGTGACCGCCCCAGCCTCCCAGCTCCTCTTCCTGACTGACCGCTGGCAATGGAGGGGTGACCGCCCCAGCCTCCCAGCTCCTCTTCCTGACTGACCGCTGGCAATGGAGGGGTGACCGCCCCAGCCTCCCAGCTCCTCTTCCTGACTGACCGCTGGCAATGGAGGGGTGACCGCCCCAGCCTCCCGCTGCAGGATGCTCTGCCTTCGGTGGAGAATCTGCCTCCGTCCCCACAGTCCCCTCCCCGACTGAACATCCTGGATGCTGCTTTCACAGGGATGTGTGAAATAGGTCCTATGCCATAATTACTCCTGTTGGAGACCGAGATTGCAAAGATGACAGTCGTGTGCCTCGTGCGTCTAACATCTTTTACTGTGATTAAAAGTAAATGTCATGGGGTTCACGTCCCACAGACCTTTGTGTACTGCAGAGGTCAAACTGGGGCGGGTTTCTCACCCACGTCATCACGGCGAGGCCAGTGTCCGTTGGGGTGTCTGCAGGCGCGGGGCTACGTGGCCTGTCTTTATGAACACCTGGCTTCCTTCCAGAGTGATGTGAAGCCAGCCGCAGACACACATCATCTGAAAACAGTAACAAAAGACTGGGGTTCTAGGAGAAAGAGAAAATAGTTTAACAGAGCTTAATTAAACCAACGAAGCGCTCCCGACTTGTTGACTTCCTGGAATCCCTTGTTTTCACGTCTGTGGGAAATTCATCAAAACAATTTTGTTTAGGATTCCAGTATTTCAAGTTTTACCCGGTCACCCCAGTGCTTGATTTGGTCGGCTGCGTTTTCCAGTTAAGGATTAAGATTTTAGGAAGCTCTTTGAAGAGGCTGTTTGATTCCTGCTGGTGCTTTGGTTTCAGGCCTGGAGCTATGGCTAGGTGTTGGGTGGTATCTGACTCGTCTGACTCAGGTAGGGCCGGCAAGAGCTTGAGGGACTGCGCTTTGACATGGAAAAACCACCTTCATGCGGTTCCTAATGATGGATTTTTAGAACAATAGTACAGAGGTTGGTAATATTTTACCCTTTAAAATCCCATGTAGTCTGTATAGTATAGAGAAAAAGAAGTAAGAACTTAATGCAAACGTGGTATTTTTTTTTGGTAAGCCACTCTGCATTGTTATTTTTTAATTAAAAACTTAAAAAATAGGTTTATGGGGCACAAGTGCGGTTCTGTCACACAGATAGATTGCCCTGCGGTGAGGTCTTGGTGTTCGGTGTAACCGTCGCGTCAGTGGGTACATCGTACGCGCTAGATTTACTGTTTTACTTCGCTCTCATAAAAGTAGTTTTGAAGTAGTTTATTTAAATATTTTTTTTTTTTTTTTTTGAGACGGAGTCTTGCTCTGTCGCCCAGGCTGGAGTGCAGTGGCGCGATCTCGGCTCGCTACAAGCTCCGCCTCCCGGGTTCACGCCATTCTCCTGCCTCAGCCTCCCGAGTAGCTGGGACTACAGGCGCCCGCCACCTCGCCCGGCTAGTTTTTTGTATTTTTTAGTAGAGACGGGGTTTCACCGTGTTAGCCAGGATGGTCTCGATCTCCTGACCTCGTGATCCACCCGTCTCAGCCTCCCAAAGTGCTGGGATTACAGACTTGAGCCACCGCGCCCGGCCGTTTATTTAAATCTTATCCAACAGCTTTGGCCTTTCACGCAGCTCTGACCCAGCTGTTCGACCTGGGTTTCAGCTGTTACACGTGGGCACGTCCTGGCTCGCAGGAGCTTTTGTGGGCTGGGTGCTCCTCTCCCTACCGGCCTGCCCTGCGCCTGTGCCTTCATTTCCACATCTCTCGGTTCTGCAGCAGCTGAGTGTCTTGGGGCTGTTTTTTTTTTTTTTTGCTGGAAGCACTTAAAGGCTTTATGTCTGACTCCAACTGATCAGGCCGTGTTTTCTTTGAGAGCGTTTTGCAGCTGGACTTTCCGAGGGAGTAGGCCACCTTTCCATGGGAAGCATGGTGTGGGAGGCAGGGCCCCCTGGAGGCGAGAACCAGGGAGCTGAGCTGTCCCCGGCGTCTGCCACTTCCAGCTCTTAGCCTTGGGCACATCACTGACTTCTGTAGAGTGGACACTGGAATCTCTCTCAACCTATGAGGAGGATTAATGAGACAAAATACGTGAACAGCACTTGAAACTTTATGTCAGCATCCACCCACCCACCTACCCATCCACCTATCCACCTGTACACCCCCCCATCCACCCACTCATTCATCTGTCCATCTATCCATGCACCTACCCACCCTTCCTCTGTCCATCCACCCCACCCATCCATCCATCCATCCATGCACGTAACCCAGCCACCCACTCACGCACCTGCACATCCATCCATCCATTTACCCATCCGTCTACCCATCCGCCCATTCCTCCATCCAGCCATCTACCCATCCACCCATTCCTCCATCCATCTATCATCTCCCCAACCACCACCTACCTATCCACCCATCCATCCATCCACCATGCACTCACCAACCCACACATCCACCCACCCACCCACCCACCCACTCATTCATCTCTCCATCCATCTCTCCATCCATCCATGCACCTAACCCCCGATTCCTCCATCCATCCATCTACCCATCCACCCATTCCTCCATCCAGCCATCTACCCATCCACTCATTCCTCCATCCAGCCATCTACCCATCCACCCATTCCTCCATCCATCTATCATCTCCCCAACCACCACCTACCTATCCACCCATCCATCTATCCACTATGCACTCACCCACTCACACATCCACCCACCCACCCACTCATTCATCTCTCCATCCATCTCTCCATCCATCCATGCACCTACCCCCCGATTCCTCTATCCATCCACCCACCCACCCACTCATGCACCCACACATCCATTTGTCCATTTGCCCATCCATCCATATACCCATCTACCCATTCCTCCATCCGTCAATCATCTCCCCAACCACCACCTACCCATCCACCCGTCCATCTGTCCACCATGCACTCACCCACCCATTCATCCACCCACCCATCCATCTACCCACACACCCACCCACCAATTCATTCCTCTATCCATCCACTCATCCACTCACCCATCTACCATCCATTCATCCATCCATCCGCCTACCCATCTGTTAATCCATCTACCCCCGTCCACTCACCCACTCATTCCTCTATCCATCCATCTACCCACCACCCATCTATTCATCCATTCGTGCACCCATTCATCCACCCACCCAACCCACTAATCCACCTCCCCACCCATCCATTCATCCGCCCATCTGTCCTAACATCCACCCACTGATCTACTCATTCATCTGCACATCATTCATCCTGCCCACCCTCCACCCTGTCAGCCTTCCTATTGATCTGTCAGTTATTTGAGTTAATTGCCAAACATAAATATAAAATGTTAGGGTAAAGGCCCCAAGTTTTCTCTATTACCTACCTATGCCTCTGTTTGTTGTTATAATTACGAATGAATCCTTGAAATCTTTAAATATCTTTATTGACCCCTGTGGGGTGTACTCTGGTTAATATTGTAGTCATTTACCTTTACACCTGCAAGTGTTACCATCAAAAGCTTAGGCCTGGCCTTCCCTCTTCCCTCAGGACACGTCCTGTGGCAGCACATCCACATCCACATCCACATCCACATCCACATCCACATCATCCACATCCACATCCACATCATCCACATCCACACCCACATCCACATCCACATCCGGCAGGTCTTCCTTCTGAACGTTCTGTGTGGAACTGGAGCTTTGGGCGGGGCTTGTGGATTGACCTCACGGTTGAGATTTGCTGTCTTCGTGGACAGGTGGGAGTGCTCATTTTAAAGTGAAATTTAATGAATATTTAGAAAGCAGGCATCACACGCCTCGTTAGCAATTTTGTGAGCTTCTCTGGGAGAAACAAGCAAGAGCACGGAATCGTCTGGTCCGTCTGTGGCCCCTGCAGTTCCGTGGGGCACTCTCCGCACATGAGGTTCCTGGGGAGCAGTGTCATTTGCCTTTTTATGGTCGACGGCACCCTCTGTTTGGTGGGGGGCATGGGTTCCCTTAAGGGGGAGCTGTGCCTGGGTCAGCGTCACGAGGGAAAATGTGGAGAAACCTCAGGGGCGACCAGTCCACGTGGAGCTCCTGGGCAGGAGTCATCCTGAGTCTACAGGACCCATGTGCACCTGGGCTGTGCGGGTGCACGTGTGACTTCATCCCAGCCCCTCTGTTCTCAAGAGCTTATTCAGTATCAGAAATAATGGGGAGACAAGAGGCGAGAACAGGCACATGAGGGCAGCTGTGTTTAGTCTTGCGTTGGATTCAAGTGATACCAATTTTGGGGGCCTGCCTGAAGTTTTTGCTGAGTTTATTCCAGCAGGAAATGTTACCACACCTAATTAATATTCATACAGGACTTTGTCAATTGCTGTGATATGGGGCATTGACATTATTAGCATCGTCACTTTTCATATGTGAAGCCAAGGTCAAGGGGATTAAGTGCTGTGCCCAGGTCAGCCCAAGTCAGAAATGCGGGGCCGGCTCTCAGGCCTACATTTTGGACCCTGGTTGTGTCCATCTCACCATGGCCCTTGTGTCCCTAAGAAACGTGGAAAGCAGCGTTTCTCCGGTGGAGGGAACCGGAGCAGACAGCATCATCATTTCTGCTTCAAGGGGGTAGAGGCAATTGGAGTTTCCCGCATCACCCAGCTCAGAATGGCAGCTGCTGGCCTGCAGGTGAGGGGCAGGGCCCTTGCAGCTCTGCCACCTGGCGTGCACGCTGGCTGTTCTCCAGCCTCTCTTCGTCTCGGTTTCCTTGTCTCGGGTTGTCGACTTTTGCTTTTGGCCTGGTGGAGACGAAGGGAAACAGTGTGCAAAGTGCTGAGCCCGTGTCTTGCACGGAGCATCACTCGGGACTCAGCTCTGCAGCTATTATTACTCTTTTCTGAGGAGTCAGTATCTGCCTGGAATTACAAGGCAGGCACTGACAGATGTATAAGTAGATGCTCAAGAGCAAATTAAAAATGCATTGTTAAAAATGGTTTCAATGTGTGAACAAAGATTGGCATGAAGGTTGCGTCCCTGTATTTTTAGAGGCTAATTAAAGTGTGCGAACAATGATAAATTCAGATAACCCGTATCGCCTGAAGTCACCACAAAGCTTTCACTGAAGAGCTAATTGCAGCCTCCAGAGATTTGGGTGGTCTGCGACCATCGCCGGCCTCACGCTCTGCCTGCTTTTGCCCTTGCTGAGACGGCTCTGTGCCCTTGGGGCCCCTGCGCAGCCCTGGGGATCTCGCCGCCCTGGTGCCTGGTGATGTGCATTCCGGTGCATTTCTGCAGTCCTGAGTTTGGGATAGACAGTAACACTGTTGTGTTACCACATGCCACTTGTCTAAATCACTCCCAGAAATCTGGTCAGGTTTCTATAAAGTGCTTGATTGGTGATGAGGAGAGGCAGAGTGATTTATGGTGTCCTGGCCCTCCAGCTATTGATGGGTGCACACACACCGAGGTCAGTGCCGTGTAAA
The DNA here is from genome assembly GCF_043159975.1 of Macaca nemestrina. Classification (NCBI taxonomy): domain Eukaryota; kingdom Metazoa; phylum Chordata; class Mammalia; order Primates; family Cercopithecidae; genus Macaca; species Macaca nemestrina. The sequence goes on from NC_092143.1 coordinate 83,421,305, forward strand.
ATGCAGATACCACAGCCACTGCGGGGTGGCTGGCCAGCTGTCCCGGCTGCAGTCGGTATTGGAGTGGGCAGGAGTCTGTAAGGAAATGCGATCCAGGGCCTTAGGATCCCCTGTCTTGTCAGTGTCTTGGAAAATTGGCCTCCAGAGATCAACTGTGGAGTGCACCGTGTCCGAGGCTGTCTCCTGCTGCGACGTTCGGCAGACCCGGTCTGCACACCTGATTTTCCATTAGTCACACTAGAGAGGAGAGCATCTGTGCTTCATAACCTCAGGGTTAAACCAACAGCCCTGCAGGTAGATCACGATCAATAACAGGAGATCTTTATAAACTAGGTTAATTTTGTTCCTGAAAATCTGTAATGTCTTTTTTATCTACCAGTTTTTTTTTGTTTGCTTTTTTAAAATGTCCTAATAGATGAGTATTCATTGCACACAGACACAATGATGGTGGGTAAGGACAAAAAAGACTTTGGGTAAACTCTAGGCCTCTACATGTCCTGATTAGAAACATATCCTTTCTCACCAGACAGTCTTTTAAATTCCAGCCACAGGCTTGCTGCTTAGGTGCCAGGAGGTAGTAAGAATTACAGATTGTGTTTTTAGGGCAGCGGCAGGATTTTAAACTCTGTGCCTCCCCTTTCTGTCACTAAGCCACCGCTTTTTTATGAAAAGCTTTGTTTTGAAATAATTGTAGATTTTCAGAAGACTTATGAAGATCTTGGAGAGAGTTCCTGTGTGCCCTGCCTCCTGTAAAGGCATTAACATCCTCTGTGATGATGCACGCGTATCACAACTAAGAAATTAACATTGGTAGAAAACTGCTAATGAAAACCATAGACTTGACTTGAATTCCACTAGTTCTTCTACCAATTAATGTCATTCTTCTGTTCCCAGGTCCAGTCCAGGATGCCATGTTGCCTCTAACCACTGCTTTTTATCCTTTGTTCTTTAAATAATTTTATTTTTAGCTTTTTATCATGGTAAAATTTTCAAACTCTGTAGTAGAGAGCATGCTAGTGGGTCCTGTTGACGGCTGCCTGTTTTCAGCCATGTTGCTTGTGTCATGTGAATGAAGGGGTCTTGGTGGCCCAGCCCCGGCAGCCCCTCCACACACGCACAAGGCCTGCAGTTTGCGCCTGGCGGTGTGCTTGTCTTGCATCTCCAGTCACCTTGTGTCTTGCTGGTGGCGCTCCAGGGTTGCTACTGTAAGCACCTGGGCATAAGAACTGGATTTGGGCTTCCCCCAATTTCTGCCACAATTTTCATAGGCCATGGGATTTGCTGGAGCACATGCTCCCTCCGGAGCCTTTATTCATGACTTACAGTTGAGGTTTATTATTCAGCGTGACCCAGTGGTTCAGAAAACCTGTCCAACTGCACACAGCCCCCCGACCTTTTTTTTTTTTTTTTTTGAGACAGAGTCTCGCTCTGTCACCCGGGCTGGAGTGCAGTGACCAGATCTCAGCTCACTGCAAGCTCCGCCTCCCGGGTTCACGCCATTCTCCTGCCTCAGCCTCCCGAGTAGCTGGGACTACAGGCGCCCGCCACCTCGCCCGGCTAGCTTTTTGTATTTTTTAGTAGAGACGGGGTTTCACCGTGTTAGCCAGGATCGTCTCGATCTCCTGACCTTGTGATCCGCCCGTCTCAGCCTCCCAAAGTGCTGGGACTACAGGCGTGAGCCACCGCGCCCGGCCGCAGCCCCACTTTTTTGAGATACGTGATTATAAGAGCCAGACTAAAACAAAGTGTCTGACAGAAGGAAAACTGCCTTATTTCCACGTCATACTTCCCCTCCATGCCGAGGGTCCAGTGTCACCTCTGCATGTCCAGTGTCCTCCCTTGCCCTGGCAGAGCTTTCTGTTTCTGTGCCTCTGTGGGTGATTGGCTGGTGTCGGCACAGCAGTCACCCCATAAGATGTGATGCAGCAATTGTGGGAGGAACCACTGGCCTGCTAGTAGGTTTGTAAGTTTAACTGCTAAGCTACTTCACACCAAGATGCTAATAGCTCTTAGTGTTTGTAAAGTGTTAACTGCTTGCGGTTATTTACGTTTTTGAAGTATTTTATTTTAAACATGGACACATAATAATTGTATATACTTATGGGGTACATAGTGATGTTTTGATACATATGTGTCATGATCAGATCAGGGTAATTAGCATATCCATCATCTCAAACATTTGTCATTTATTTGTGTTGGGAACATTCAGTATCCTCCTAGCTAATTAAAACTGTATATTAAGTTACTGTTAGTTATAATCATCATACAGTGGCATAGAACACTAGAACTCCTATCTGGCTGTAATTTTGCATCCTTTATAACTCTCTCCCTATCCCCCTTTCCCTACAACCCTTCCCAACTTTTAGTATTCTCTTTTCTACTTTTTACTTCTATGAGATCAACTTTTTACAGCATCCACATGAGTGAGAACCTGTGGTGTTTAACTTTCTGTTCCTGGCTTATTTCACTTAACATAATGCCCTCTAGTTCTCTCTATGTTGTGGCAAAATGATGGCCTTTCATTTTGTATGGTTGAATGGTGCTCCGTGGTGTATATATTCCACATTTTCTCTCTCTGCTCCTCTGTTGTGGATCCACCTAGGTTGATTCTGTATCTTGGCTATTGTGAATAGTGCTCAGTAAACATGGAGGTGCAGGTGCCTCTTCCATATCCTGATTTCCTTTCCTTTGGGTAAGTGCCGAGTAGCAGGACTGCTGGATCATATGGGAGTTCTAGTTGTAGTTTTTAGAGGAACTTCCATGCGGTTCTATAGTGACTATACCAGCTAACATTCCCACCAACGGCGTGTAACGGTTCCCTGTCTCTGCATCCACACCAGCGTTTATTTCTTGTCTTTTTGATAGTAGCCTTCCTAACTGGGGTGAGATAGTACCTCATTGTGGTTTTGGTTTGGGTTTCCCTGATAATTAGTGATGTTGCACATTTTTTCATATATTAATATTTGTTAACCATTTGTATGTCTCCTTTTGAGAAATGTCTGCACTCAAATTTGCCCATTTTTAAATTAGATCTTTTTTTTTTTGCTGTTGAAATGTTTTGAGTTCCTTGTATATTCTGTATATTAATCCTTCATCAGATGCATTGTCTGCAGATACATCCTCCAATTCCGTAGGTCATGTTTTTACTCTGTTGATTGCTTCCCTTGCTGTGCAGAAGCTTTTAGGTTGATATAATCCCATTTGATTATTTTTGCTTTTGTTGCCCGTGCTTTTGAAGTCTTATTTATAAAACTTTTCCTTGGACCAATGTCTGGAAGCATTTCCCTGTGTTTTCTTCTGATGGTTTTAGAGTTTAGTGTCTTACATTTAGGTCTTTGATGCATTTTGAGTTGATTTTTGTATATGGTGAGAGGTAGGGGTCTAGTTTTATTCTTCTGCATATGCATATAGTTTTCCCAGTATTATTTATTTATTTATTTATTTATTTTACGCTCCGGGGTACATGTGCAGGAAGTGCTGGTTTGTTACGTAGGTAAACGTGCCCAGCACCATTTATTGAAGAGAATGTCCTTAATAAGTGTTCTTGGCCTCTGTCAGAAATCAGTTGGCTGTGCATATGTGGATTAGTATCTGTTTTCTCTATTCTGTTCCATTGGTCTATATGTCTGTTTTTATGCCAGTAGCATGCTGTTTTGGTTATTACAGCTTTGTAGTGTATTTTGAGGTCTGGTAGTATGACACCTCCAGTTTCGTTCTTTTTGCTCAGGATTTCTTTGGCTATTTTGTGATTTCATATGAAACTTTGGCTTTTTTTTTTTTTTCTACTTATGTGAAGAATGTCATTGGTATTTTGGTGTTTAGTAGAAGGAAATAAGTAAAGATAAGAGCAGAAATACATGGAATTGAGACAGAAAAATACAAAATCAATGAAACAAATAGTTGGATTTTTGAAGAGGTAACAATATTAACAAACCATTAGCTAGACTAAGAAAAAAAGAGAAAAATACCCAAATAAATAAAATCAGAAATGAAAAAGTGAAACATCACAGTGGATACCAGAGACATATAAGGGATCATTAGAGAATATTATGAATAACTACATGCCAATGAAGTAAAAAACCTAGAGGAAATGGCTGAATTCCTGGACACATGCAGCCTACCAAGGTTGAGCCAAGAAGAAAAAGAAAATCTGGGCAGACTAACAAGTAATGAAGTTGAATCAGTAATAAAAGTCTCCCACAGCAGAAAGGCCGAGGACTGAATGGCTTCACTGCTGAATTCTACCAAACCTTTAGTGAAGAATTAATTCCAGTTCTTCTCAAACTATTCCAAATAAATTGCATCAGAGATAATTTCCTGACTTATTCTGCACGGCCAGCATAACCCTGATACCAAAAGCAAATAAGAACACAACAAATAAAACCACAGGTTAATATTCTTGGTGAACATAGATGCAAAAATCTGCACAAAATAAAAGCAAACCAGATCCAGCAACACATCAAAAAGCTACTACCTGATAATTGAATGGGATTCATCCCAGGGATGCAAAGATGGTTCAGTGTACATAAATCAAGAAACGTGATAAATCACATTGACAGAATGAAGGATGAAAACCATATGAACAGCTCAATAGATGCAGAAAAAGCGTTTGATAACCTTTAGCACCCATTCATGATAAAAACTCCCAAAAAACTAGGTGTAGAAGGAATGTGCCTCAACACAATAAGGGCCATAAATGACAAAGCCACAGCTAACATCGTACTAAATGGGGAAAAGCTGAATGCTTTTCCTCTAAGAACTGGAACAAGAAAAGAATGCCCACTCTCACCACTCCTACTCAACATGTACTGCAAGTCGTAGCCAGAGCAGTCAAAGAAACAAAGGGCATCCAGATTTGAAAGGAGGAAGTCAGATTGTCCCTGTTTGCAAACGACATGATCTTATATAGAGAAAAACCTGAAGACTCTACCAAAAAACTCTTAGAACTGGTAAATGAATTCAGTGAAGTTGCAGGATACAAAATTACCATACAAAAATCAATATTGTTTCTATAGAGAACCAACCAGGTGGAAAAGAAATCAAGATGACAGTGCCATTTGCAGTAGCTACAAAAAAATTAAAATACCTAGGGATAAACTTTACCAAGGAGGTGAAAGACCTCTGCAAGGAAAACTACAAAGCATAGATGAAAAGAAATTGAAGAGGACACAAACAAATGGAGAGTCATCCCGTACTCATGGATTGTAAGAAGTACTATATGGTTCACATGACCATCCTGCCCAAAGAAATCTACAGCTTCAATGAAGCCTCTGTTTACATTTTAAGGAGATGATATCTTGAAGAAAAATTGCTTATCCCAAATCCCAGAGTTCCTGACTTGTGGCCCATTATTGAGGGGGCTGTGATGCCTGTCTCCTTGGTCTTCAAAACAAGTTAGTCTCAGTATATGGAAACTCAACCCTCATGACTAAAAGAAGCAAGCTGAAGAGAATGTTATTTGTATGGTTCTATAGATATATGATTGTTTGGAGGGGACTTGGGTCCTCCAAGGAGAAACGGTCTGCATTGCAATGTCTCCTTGTATTAGAATATATCTCTTGCCAGCCTCATTGGTTTTTTTTTTTCAGATGGAGTTTCGTTCTTGTTGCCCGGGCCGGAGTGCAATGGTGCAGTCTCGGCTCACTGCAACCTCCGCCTCCTGGGTTCAAGCGATTCTCCTGCCTCAGCCTCCCGAGTGGCTGGGATTACAGGCGCTCGTCACCACGCCCGGCTAATTTTTGTATTTTTAGTAGAGACGAGGTTTCATCACGTTGGTCAGGCTGGTCTCTAATTCCTGACCTCAGGTGATCCGCCCACCTTGGCCTCTGAAAGTGCTGGGATGACAGGCATGAGCCACCGTGCCTGGCCTTCATTAAATTTTTAATGAAAACTTGATGTTGTTGCTGAAGCTCAAATGCAGACACACATTCATGCCTTCCACAGTTATTCATTGTGCACACTTGGCCAGGTGTACTGTTAGGTGCGGGGACCCAGGGCAGGCCGCACCTCATGTCTGACCAGGTGACTGACCTCAGGCAGCCTTTGATGCACAAATGATGAACTTCCAGTTGCTTAATATTATGACAATGACAGCTAGAAACAATAAGACTGATGACGAGGTTGGTGCTGCAGCTGCACCCTGGGAACGCGGTGGTGCCCCCACCATATTGGGCATAGCTGCGCATGTGACGGATGACAAGGGGTCCTGCCAGTGTGAGGAACAAAGATGCTTTTTGCTTCTGTGAGGTCAAGGCCTCATTTCATGTGACATGTAGAACCAGTCTCACTTGCTGTCGGCCCTCCACATCCACAGCTGTTTTTGTGCAGGGGTGTCTGGCTCTGAGCCCTTCTGCAGAGCAGCGTTGCACTGTTCCTAGAATAGTGTCCGCGTAGTCTCGTTAGGCTTTGCTTCTCTTTGTGTCTTGTTGTTTTGCTGGTTTTCTAGCACCACGAGGCTTCTGTGAGCAGATGGCATGAGACAGGTGAGTGCTCACGTGGAAACTGGGGCACCGGGGGTCCAGGGTGCAGGCCTGGTTCACTCTGGGCACCCTGTCTCTGCTCCTGCTCCCAAGTCCTGGTGATATTCTGCAGATACAAATGTGCGATCACACGGCCTGGGCCCCAGTCTCCGAGGAGCCTGGTGGTGGTGGCGGTGGCCATTTTCAGCCTTGGTGTGCTGTCAGGACCCAGGAAGGTGACAGGAGAAGGTGGGAGGTGAGGAGGAGTGTCAGACATGGGGTGGGGGGTGTGAGGCTGGAGACCAGGACCCTTGCCCGGAGCCTTGCTGTGATCGGCTGTGGTGGGGAAGCTGGACGCTTTTTCTGGGCGCCACCGCTGTCAGCGTGAATGTGCTCAGGCTGTCGACTGAAGGGTGTTGCTCACTCTTTTTTGAGAAGCATGGTGTACATCTAGGAAGAGTCATGTTTTAAAAGTCTTTTTTCCTTTTCTACACCTCTGCTTGAAGGAACTGCGAGGCCTGCAGGGTAAATGAGCCGTGCTAGGATGGCCGAGATCTCTCAGGCTGACTTAGTACTCGTGGTCAGGGCCCCTTTTCGGATTGATTAGGACACGTGGTGCTAACGGGGTTGATTTGTAGTGGGAGGTACAGTACGTGGTACCCTTCGAGGTCTGCAAATGAGGTGGGGAGAGGAAGGAATGCATTCAAAGAAAACAGAACGTGGAATTCAGAATAATCTTTTTGATATTCTCCTAAAGGCACAGTGATCTGAGCCTGCCGTGTTTTATTTGTTTTCATTAGAATAAGCTTAAGTTCTGGGTATTGGGGCATCTCTGGCACGGGTTGTACTGACCCTTTGGCCCTCAGGTGTTGCTGAAAAGGAAGCTGCCGGGTGAGTTTTTGATAACAAATCTCATGGCAGGATGGTGGCACCCCCTCGCCTACTCACCTGCCCTCCAGGCCGGTACTCACTGAGTGCCCAGTGTGTGCTCAGCCGTAGAGCGGAGGCCACAGAAGGCCCTGTGCTTGGGGGCCTGCTGTGACACGGGGCATCCCAGGAATCCAGTACTCAGATGAGTCAATGCGGACCTGCTGCTGGGAGAGAGTGCTGGAGGCGAGGCCTGTGGCGGAGAAGCGTAAACCCCGGCGAGATTCCATCGAGGGGAAGCCCAGGGATTTCCGGAGGCAGGTGATGGAGCTGAGGGCTGAACACGGACAGGCGGTGTCACGCTGTGAAGGCGGAGGGCACAGCCCGAGGCCCAGGGCAGGCAGGGAGCTTTGAGGGCCCAGAGCTGGTGGGGTGAGGAGTGAGGGTGCCCCGATGGGCTCAGGGTTTTCTTTTCTGACACTGAGTTGGGATCTCACAGGCCTTGGGGAGCCATTGGAGTGTGTTCAGTGGCAGTGACAGGGTCTGTCCGCACTGGGCCACGGTCTGGAGACTGGGCAGGGTGGGGGTGGGAGGAGTTTCCCTGGCCTAGCTGAGCAGGGCTGGCACAGGCAGAGGATCCCGCCTCTTCGACGTCGCTCTGGACCTGCAGTGCCAGTGACCCTCCATGCTTCGACCAGGAAGTCCAGCGGCGTCTTTCCGTTCATGGCGGTTACGGAATTGGCTGTGTCCTTACTCTGACCTGGAGTGAGCCTCAAGAAACAAAAATGTCCACCTATTTTCAACAAATTAAACATGTAAAAGAACACACTGGGTGTGGTGACCCACGCCTGTCATCCCAGCCCTTTGGGAGGCTCAGGCAGGAGGAGGATCTCTTGAGCCCAAGAGTTCGAGACTAGACTGGAAAATGTCGGGGAACCCCCCAAAATTAGCTGGGCGTGGTGGCACTTGCCTGTGGTCCCAGCGACTTAGGAGGGTGAGGCGTGAGAATCGCTTGAGCCCAGGAGGCAGAGGGGGCAGTGAGCCGAGGTCGTGCCACTGCGCCCCAGCCTGGGCAACAAAGACCCTATCTCAAAAAGAGTTAAATAAAAGAAAAACCCAATTCTTCTTATTTAATTAGGGCACTGAGACTAAAACAGTAATCATCAGATGAAACGATAGCAGAAAATATGAAATATGAACAAATGATTGAACCTGTGAGGGCTCAAGAGTCAGGGGCAGAGACACAACCGGGGCGTCTGCGTTCAGATACTTTCAGAGCCGTGCTGTGTGCTGGGCACGGGGGCTGCAGACAGATGCCTGGCGCCCCGGGATGCTCCACACCCAGGAGGTGCTGCCGGCCGAGGGTCTGTGCTGGGAGAGGCAGAGGCGGACAGTGGAAAGTCTCCATTCTCAACAAAGAGTGAGTTTGAGGTATTGGGGTCAGAGACGGCAGCATTAGAACAGGGAGTGACCATGTGGGTGCTGGGGAAGGTTCTAGGCTGAGGAAACTCTGTGCAAAGGCCGTGGGTGAGAGGCTGCCTGGAGTGGTCAAGGCCGCATGGCTGGAGAGGAGCAGGGGGTGCAGAGGGCACATGTGCATGCGTGTGCACATACAGGCGTGTGTGAACGTATGTGTGGGTGTGTGCGAGGTCCCACAGGGCCCAGGGTCCAGGTGGAGTGGGAGCCCTTCCAGGTTTGGAGCAGAGCAGTGTCTGGGCATGGGTTTCAAGAGGGTCAGGGTCTCTGGGGAGTGGATCACGGTGGAGGAGAGGCAGGGTGCCATAGGGACTGTTGCAGCGTTGAGGCCCTAGGGACGGCTCCCCAGGCCAGGGCTGCGGGGTGCTGGGAGTGGAGGAGGAACCAGAGGATGCACCACGATGGAGAGCTGGCCGAGGGAGATGCGGTGCATCTGAATTTCTCCTGAGCACCCGGGATTCCATTTTATCAGGGTGAGGATGGTTAGGGAAGGAACAACTTTGATCATGGCTTTTATTGTGAGGAGACAATTTGTCATCAGCGTTAGTGTTATTGTGGCCTGACTTTTATCACTCCTGTTCATCATGATCTTGTTTCTGCCTAAGTTTCGTGCTTGCTAGCCTTTCAGAAAGTGACGTACCACTTATTTAGGATATTATGTGTCAATTGTTCTCCAGAAATCAAACTGAGTTTCTTTCCAAGAAAGATGCGACGTAAAGCACTTTGATTCGCTGGGGGAACAGGTGCTGTGTGTGCACAAGGTTTGGCTGCCCTGCCCTATTATTCTAGGGAAAATGAGACAGTGATTATGTGTGTTGGCAGGACTCAGATCACGAACTGCCCTGGCTGTGGAGGGAGGCTTGGGTGAATCTAAAAGCATCCCCCTGCGATTTGAGGTGAGTCCGCTCTGTGTTGGGAGTAGAAATTGCTCTTCTTTTAAAATAGGGTCCTGTTCTTCGCTCTGTTTCTGAGTCACCCTCCTGGGGTCACAGATCAGCTACATGGGCACAGTTAGGAATGTGGTCTCAGCCTCAGCCTTGGACCCCATCCCCCCATCAAAATCTACCTTTTAACAAGATCCAAGGGGATTCTCGTGCACCTTAAAGTTTGGGAAATACTGAGTTAGGACAGTTTTAAGACTTTCTGAGGACCTCTTGCTTTGGGATCAGTATTTTATTAGGGCAGCTGGGTTTAAATCCCAGGAATGCCAGCAGGTGTGTAGGACTGGTGTGAACAGTGCTGAGTACTTGGGTCAGGTTACAGATCGACCCCACCAGCGTCCTGCATTCTGGCACCCCACGGATGTTTGCATAGAGAGCCCTTTGAAAATGAGAGCCCTGGTGAGCTGGTGTGTGTGCTGGCGTGGAAGAGAAAGAGCCGCTTTTTCCTAAGGAAGGCGTCAAAAGCAGGGGTTAGGTGAACGGAGGGAGCCCAGGTGCGTCAGTGCCCAGTGGGGCAAGTGTGTGTGCTGGGGAAGGAAACCCGTGTTGTTGGAATGAAGTCGCTGTTTGGTGGAATTTGGTGCACTTATTTGGAAAATGGTTCCCCAAGAACTCAGAACTGTTGCCTTTTCCTTAAACATTTCTCTTGTCAGAGTGATGAGAAAATTGCCTATGTGGGAACTTGAGAAGTGCAAATTTGTTAATACCTCCTTTGACAATGGTTTGTATTCAGAACTGTTTATGAGCTGTCACAAATCATTTCCAGTTAACATGTTCCTGCCGTGGAGTCACGCCGTGCTGGAGGGTCCGGGAGGACAGACGCGCACAGCCTTGAGGCCCCGGCTCAGAAAGGCCTGAGCCCGTGTGCCGTGGGTGTGGTTTTTAAGCTGATGAATTGAATCGCGGAGAATAAAAATGGCCTGATTTCTGTGGAAAAGCTCTGCTTTGAAAATTTTCTTCCTTTTAATGATCTTCAGAAGCCCAGTGTCAAGGCCTAAGTGTGAGATTTCGCCATTCTTTTGATGGCTGGGACAGAGCGGAACTCAGTGCCAGTTCTTTCGTTGGTGATGATGATGTTTGTGAGACTTGGGGATGACACTTTTGGCTCCTCACCGGTAGGACGTGGACGTGCGGTTGCTTTTCCATGAGCAGGGCTGGGTTTTCCTGACCTGCCTGCCCTGCCCCGTCCACGCTGTGCTCATGGAAGGCGTGTGTGGGGTGGCAGCCTGGGCTTCCGAGTGTGGCCTGCAGCCTGGATGTGAGGCACTGAGTGGTCACATGGGGGACGATTTTATATGTCTGGGCGCTTTCTAGCAGTGGCTCCCACCTGGGGCGATTTTGCCCCCAGAGGTCATTCGACAATATCTGGAGACATTTTTGGTTGTCACAGGTGGGAGGTGGGAGGTGCTGCTAGCATCTACGGGCAGAGACCAGGGATGCAGTTAGGCTGCCTGCAGTCCACAGCCTCATCACAAGGGTTTGTCCAGCCCAACATGTCTGTCGTGCCCAGATTGAGAAACCTGCTTTAACAGTAGTGGTAGTTTGGATAGATGGATAATGGTAAAGATGAGAAAATACACAATGG